>NC_057392.1:85284263-85584263 GCF_019320065.1 Cervus canadensis
TCCAATTCTTTCATTTAACAGATGAGGAAATGCATGTTCAGAGATGTATATTCCCTTGCTCAAACTGTATAACTAATAAACAATGGAGCCAGGATCCAAACCCAGGTATGTCTGATTCCAAATGAAACCCACGCATTTCCTCAATCTTCATTGTTTTTCTGGACTGGTGGAAACTTTATTATGTCCTATATCAATTAGGAATGATTTTTAAATATATTTAATTGTTTGTTACTTTATTTAGCTGGCCAGGTCTTAGTTGCACCATGTGGGATCTTCAATCTTCATTGCGGAAGATGAGATCTTTAGCTGTGGTATGCGAATTCTTAGTTTCGGTGTGTGGGATCTAGTTCCCTGACTGGGGACTGAACCTGGGAGTGTGAAGTCTAAGCTACTGGACCACCAGGGAAGTCTCTCAATTAGGAATGACTTTGACTGCAAGAAACCACAACCAAAAAAAACAGAAAACAAATTAAGAATATCTTAAACCACACAGAAATGAAATCTGAACACAGGTAGTTCCACAATTGCCTCACAAGCAACACAGAATCAACACCCCACGTCAGCATCTCTGCAATTCTCATGCCTTCATCACATAACCACAGGAGGGTCATTGCGGATGCTGGAATCAGGGCCACATGAGTGTGTCCAAGCCCTGATCAGTGGACAGCTTTGGAATAAGAGGGAAATGGAAACTATGGCAATGGTCTCTTCTTTCCTCAGGGAGTAAAATCCATCTCAGTATCCCCTCTGTAGATGTTTCAGTTTCACTGGATGAAACCGGCTTATATGGGCAGCTGTGGATGCAAGGGAGGCTGGGACAGTGAGGATGTGGTTTTGCTCAACTGCTCCAGTGGGAGGCAGTTAACAGAAGTACACTGAAGCAGCAGTTACGAGCCAAACACAGATGTCTGCCGCAGGTCCTCTCGGGCTCCAGGGAAATGGAGCTCAGTGGCAGCTCCCGCACCCGTGCTCTTGATCTTTTTCTAGCACCTCTCTCTCTAAGAGCCTCCTAACTGATGTTCCCTGTCCAGGATTCATCTGTTTAGTGGAAGGATTTGGCTGAGTTCCAGGTTGCCTTACTCATACCCTCAAGCCTTCTCTGTCACAGGATCTAACTCACTATCTACACATTTAAAACACTAGCATTTAGAGAACTGTTGTTTAGATTTTCTGTTCTGGGCTAAGTAGAAAACATTTTCAGCAAAAATACATCAGAAGAACCTACTGTCTTTCTCTTCCCCGCACCACCATTCTCGCCATTCTTAGCCCCAGAGGCACTTCAGGCAGATTCTCCAAATGATCTTAGTCCCAAATGAGCTCGAAATGTACCTTGTCTGAAGGAAGGAACACACACACACACACACTCGCTAAAATCAAGAGTAAGACAAAATCCTTATAGACTTACAAATTGACTACGTGGAAAACTTAGAGGTTTTCTTTTTTGTTTCTTTTTAATGTAATCACTTCAGTCTGGTTGCTGGTTTTCAAATTTACTCTTTTAAAATTAAGTCTTTCCTATGGGACTGTTTACGTTTGTCACTTGATAAAGTCCATGCCTGTCTGAGACCTGGGTTCGATCCCTGAGTTGGGAAGATCCCGTGGAGGAGGGCATGGCAACCTACTCCAGTACTCTTGCCTGGAGAATCCCCGTGGACAGAAGTGCCTGGTGGGCTATGGTCCATTGGGTCGCAAAGAATGGGACTCAACTGAGCAACTAACCACAGCACATCTGATTCAAAGGCGCAGACTCATAACTTCATCTTGAAAGGCACAGAACAATATTTGCATTTACTTTTTATCCATGAACTAAGGGCAGGAATGAAGCCTCCATAAGAACACACAGCAACACCCCCCCCACCCCCCACAGCATTATAAACTCCAGGAGTCACTCCACATATTATATGTAAATGCAGCAGCCCGCTTTTCCCCAGAGATTTGCAGGTGCAGTCCTAATGTAGCCTCTCCATGAAACGGCAAACGGTACACCAATTAGCCTGAGAGCAAATCTCCCCAAGGTCTGTGCTCATGGTGATGAGCCAGTCCTTTGGGCTCTTAGCAGAGCACGTGTGAGATAGTTACACATAGAAATTATTATCCTGTTCAGAGTCCAGGCTGATTGCACCTCAAGAGGTGCAGCTGCTCCTTTAGTCTTTGCATATGACGAAGAGCTCTTGTTTTTAAATGACAAAAGGAAACAGCACCCCCACCCCCCGGGGGTTCCAAACCCCCATCTCCTCAGACAGAACAAAGACAAAGGACGGAATAAGGGAATGAAGGTTAGGCAAGGGACAGAGGCCAGTGCCAGGAAGAGACCTAGCAGAACTGGGAGCGCACAATCTATTAATTCTCCGAGAGGAAGAAAGTAGGTGCTTTTCCAATCAGAGAGCATGCCAATGTGGGGGAAGCCTGCACAGAGTGTGTTGGAACAAAGAAGAGAAATTCCAGCAGTTCAATTAGTCCATAGGGAATCAGATTTAGCAGAAAAGAGCAGTCATGAAATTTTTATTGTGCTTTTCATTCATTCAACAAAAATGTATTGTCGATTATAGTTCTTTGCGAGGCACTGAGACGGATTCAGCAGTGAAGGCACCCACGGTCCTTGCCACCAGGAAGCTGACAGTCCAATGGGTAAGGAAAACATTTAACAAACAATTATACAAATATGTGTACGATTTGAATTGTGACAAGTGGCAAAATTCAAGATACACTACCCAAAACATGGCACCTTGGCATATTAAATACCTCAAGCTGAAGGAATTGAGAAATGGTGTATGTAAGAAGGGCTTTCTGACTTCCCCCTGAGGCAGATCATTAAACCCTACTGTGAGAGGTGCCATCCCTATATCCAGACTTGAAAGGAACATCCTTATCTATCTCTGAAGATGGAGAGAGAGAGCGAAATCTGAACTAACAAGACTTGCTGGGCTTCCTACAATTTACTACACTTAGCTCACCTTTGTGCTGTTACATCGTTCTACGACTTTCCACTCTCCATCATACCTAGCATAAAACACTCAGGTCTAAATGTTTCTTTGGATCTTCCCTTTCTTGTGAAGGCTCCTGTGTCACATAAAGCTTAAATAAATGTATATGCTTTTCTTCTCTTACTGTTTGTCAGTTTAATTTTCAGACACAGCCAGAGACCCTAAGGGGGTCAAGGGAAATTTTTTCCTCTCCTATATGAGCATGTCAAAGGGAAAATACAGGGTACCAGAAGAGTGAAGAAGAAAGGAACATACCCAGACTGGTCAGAGTACACCCAGGAAAGCAATGTTCAAGCCCATGAAGGATGAGCAGGGTTTAGCCAGTGAAGAAGACAAGCGTTGGAGGCAGAGGGAACAGTGTTGGGAGAGTGTGGAAGCTGGCACATTTGAGGACAGAGAAGAGGCCAGTCCGAGCCAGGAGCACAGCGCTAGAAAGCTGAGAGCTCAGATCGGCTATAATGCGACAGGGACTTTTAGAGACCACCCCTCTTCCATAATCCTCTCTTCAGTTGTGATCGTATCAAGTCCACTACAAAGGTATCCCCTCAGTCAGCTCATCAAATACCAGGCAGGAAGCCAAACCTTGCTTTGAGAACACCGTCCCCTGCTCTGAACCATCAGCAGAGTATAAATGCATGCCCTAAAGTACTTTAGAGCTATTAGCCGAGTAAGGGGCAGGTCAGGGCAAGCCAATGGCTATCCAATCTCTGATGTTTGGGGAGCTGTGTTGGGCTCCTGGGGCCTCCCTTGTGTCACATACGGCAACTGCCAATGACATCAGGTGGGGCTTCTCAGGTGGCGTTGGTAGTAAAGAACACACCTGCCAGTGCAAGAGACATGGGTTCAACCCCTGGGTCAGGAAGATCTCTTAGAGGAGGAAATGGCAACCCACTCCAGTATTTTTGCCTGGAGAATCCCATGGACAGAGGAACTTGGCGGGCTACAGTCTGTGGGGAAGCAAAGAGTCGGACACGAGTAAGCGACTTATCAGGTGGGGGAATTGGCCTCAGTCCCAAGCAGTAGATCCTCTGCAAAGAGCTCCCTGTCCTTCCTGCCTCCTCCCACTGCAGACTAGCTACAGCCCAAGGCAGCCTGGTTGCTGGCTTCAGGAGCTCTTCACCTTCATTTCCCAGTATTTGAAAAAGGAAGTCATTTCCATAACGTGAGACATTAGAATCTCATTGTTTCAGTCCCCTTTACCTGAGGTATCAGCAATCCCTCCCCAGTTGACAGAAGAGAGGAGAGCTGGGCAAGTGGAAGGAGGCTGTCATCCAGGGGTCCTCACAGACACAGGCTTGACATTCAAGAAGCCAAAAAGAAGTTGCCTACCCTAACTTGCGCTAAAGTAGTAATGTGGAACCACCCGGAACTCTTCAGATCTGTACACCCCAGACAGGCTGCTCCAGAACTCTCCAGAACAGCCTTGGGCAAAATAGCGAAGTGGAAGGCTTAACTTTGCTTGGGAGAGTAGTCTTACTTTGTTTAAAACACACACACACGGACACACACCCCAAAAACCAAAAAAATACTAAACTAAAAGAACTGAGTATTGAGAGATGAAATATTCAAACAGACAATGGCCAGACAATATATAAACTAGAACTCTGACCCACAGCCTGAAGCATCCAGGCCAGGAAAACAGCTCTTTACCTCCATTAGCCATGCCAGGAAGTCCACAGCTATCTAAGTCAAGCTTAATGGAAGTCAGACAGCTCTCTAGTAAAATCCAGGAATCCAATCAATAACCCCTGTAACAATGGGCACAAAAGGCCAGAACTTGGTTAGTAATTGACATCTTCTCATATTTGTCCCTGCTTCCAACTTAGGACCAGTTGGAGGAAAACCTTCCAGGCACCCCTAACCAATCCCAATGATACTACCTGCAACATATCTGACACCTTCCCTTTTTTCCACTACAAAGCCTTCCCATTCTTTTGCCAGCCTTTGGGCCTCTGCCTGAACGTAAGTGACAGTGGATGACTCCTTAGCTAGAGCAAGCCCTGAATAAATGGCCTTTGCTTGCGCTCATTTGGTTGGCTGTCTTTATCTCCACACTAGAGTTCTGTCTTTTGCTGGGTACCTGATGCTGATCTGATCATCATCTCCAGACCTCATTCTCTTCCTCTATAAAATAGGGTTCATATTACTGCTGCTGCTGCTAAGTCGCTTCAGTCGTGTCAGACTCTGTGCGACCCCATAGACGGCAGCCCACCAGGCTCCCCCGTCCCTGGGATTCTCCAGGCAAGAACACTGGAGTGGGTTGCCATTTCCCTCTCCAATGCATGAAAGTGAAAAGTGAAAGGGAAGTCGCTCAGTCGGGTCCGACTCTTCGCGACCCCATGGACTGTAGCCCATAACCTCTGCCTTTTCACAGTATTAGGAAGAAGAAATAAGTGCTCTGGAAATGGAAGCACTGAAGCACCAAAGTTACTACTTTGGGCATCAGTGCTGCCCTCCCATCACCTTCCTCCGCTCTCCCTGTTCCTCTTCTCATTTTCTCATCTCTTAGTCTTAGTTCAGTACTTCAGTTTTAGTATGTAATACATGCAAGAATCCATGTCAATGTCTATCAATTTAAAATGTTAGGAATAGAGACATGTAGTGTTTTTCTCTACTGCAATGCCTATTTTAGCCCTTCTTAGCATCCTTCCTTATCTCTCCCTGGCCCTCCATCCCCTCTACTTTGATATTTCTTCCCCAAGGTATGTCTTTTGAATTGTGAATGTCTCTTTCTCCTTCCTTCCTTTTCTCATCGCTGATGATTTCTAGTCTCTAGATTCAAGATTTTTTGATACCTTTCTTTTTTTTAAAGTATAGTCGATTTACAGTGTTTTAGGTGTACAGCAAAATTTATATATATATATATATATATATGTTAAATTTGCTGTATATATATAAATTTGTGTGTGTATATATATATACATACATATATATATATATACACACACAGGTATATTGGAGAAGAAAATGGCAAACCACTCCACTATTCTTGCCTGGAGAATCCCACGGAAAGAGGAACCTGGCGGGCTACAGTCCATGGGGTCACAAAGAGTTGGACACAACTGAGGAACTAAACATGCACACATACATACGTATAAGTTCTTTCTCAGATTCTTTTTCATGACAGGTTTTTATAAGATATTGACTATAGTTCCCTGGGCTATACAGTAGGTCCTTGTTGTTTATCTGTTTTATAATAGTAGGGTATATCTGTTAATCCCAAACTCCTAACTTATCCCTCCCCTATCTTTTCCCTTTGGTAAACATAAGTTTGTTTTCTATGTCTGAGAATTTATTTCTACTTTGGAAAGTAACAATAAAATTTTTAAAATTATAAAGTCCTGCAAGTTTTCCCTATTTGAGGACAAATGTCTATCTGGTGGATCTGAGAGTATTGCAAAAGAAATACAGTTTCATTACTCCCAAGGACGAAAGATAACGCTGGCTGAGAAGGGAATAAGAAAGCCTTGTACTTGAACAGATCAGAGTTGTAATTAGCCTATTCATTGTTTAAATGCAAATTCAGGCTCACAAACTGATGAGCATTTCCCTTGTTTATGCTCTTAATTCCATTAGCAAATCTTATTCTTTGAGATGCAGAAAATCCCATTACAGAGTAATATTCATCACAAAAATTAATCCCAGGGTCTCCCATAATCACAGTTAGTAATCTCTAGAACTGGTCCAGTGCTGTGTTCACATGATTACATGTTTCCACACATAATAACTTCATACAATAGATGCTGTCACAAAAACATGGCTGCCCTTGCTCATGTGCTCAGAGTGGTGATTCCCCAGGGCACTGTTCTCAAACTTGAGGGTGACTTTGCACTGCTCCCTCTCCCCATCACCTTCCTGACTTTCTGAGTCAGTAGATCTGGTGTGTGCAAGACATGAGCATTTCTAAGAAGTTCCCAGACTATGCTGATGCTGCCAATCCAGTGCCCACACACAAGAGCTGCTTCTTTAGGTGCCTGAGACATTGGGATAGACTTGAGGCCAGCCAGACCCACTCTGGTCCACTGATGCATGCTTCCAAGTTATGCGCTTTCCCACTGAGACTAAGCCTCCTGTCCTTAGAAATCAAAAGGTAACCAAGGACTTCAGTTCAAACTAAGACACAAATGATTGGAGGGAGGACAATGACAGTGGGCAACTGAGATGGCAGGGCCAGAGGGCAGAGGTGAGGCCCTTCGAGCACAGAACAAGCTGGGTCCACACTGTCTGTCTGGTCCCAACTGGTCTTCTCAATAAGATCCTCTCCCCACAAGGACATGACTGTTTCTATGTCTTCTGGTTGTGAGTGAAATGATGAAAGGAGAGTTGCAAGTCAGGGCATGATTAAATGATTTTGGCTTCTTGGAGTGTTCTTACAGTCCTGCCTGTAGTTATTTCACTGTGGGATTTTAGAATCCAAGAGGATGAAAGTCACATTTGATGGCTGATGTGTTTGGTTTAGACATAAAAGAAACTGGATAGATTTGTATTGATTCTCCCGACTTGGGGCTGTAAGAAGGCTTCGATTTTTAGGTATTACTTCATTGTGTGTACTGAGCATGATAAAGAAGTAGATCCAGTAGGAATCGGGCTCCCATTTCTCTGAGTGTCTGAGGGTTACAAAAGACAAGGCAATACGCTTCTGTTGCTAATGGAATAATCTGGAGTAGAAGGGTCTGTTTGGGGGATGATGAACGGGCTTGGAGTAAACTAAGAAGCCCTGGAAGAAGGCTAAGGGCAGGCAGGATATCTGCCCATCTGTCACCTATGCAGTTTCTGCCCATAGGTGGTAGGCTGAAGCCATCTTGATTTCACTGACTTTTTCAGCAAGAAAACCAAGCAATCAAAATATAGTACATGAGGTCAGAGATGAGTCTTATCCAGAGTGGAACTGCAGGGGCATGGCTGCCACCACAGGGCGCTTTCTCAGTGTTGAGGACTGTTTAACAGTTTTCAACATAATGTTGTCTGGACATAGTAGTTGTTAAGACAGTGATGAAAGAACTTACAAATGAAAGTGAGGCTTCCACATAGGTTCATTCTCCTCCTGTAACTCCTGGATTCATCTGTGGGTTGGTTGATAGTGGACTAAGAATACCTGCAAAAGAATCACAGTTTGTAGATTGATTATGGAGGGAGGCCAAGGTAGTTGTGAGAAGAGCATATTTCTAAGTAAAATAGTAGGAATCTAATTGCTTATGTGAAGAATCTTATTGAAAATGGTAGGCGAACAGATCCTAAGGGGTCAAATCCATATTGGTATTGGCTTGATTTTCCTGTGAATATGTTTAATTGTGATCTTCAGATTATGATAATTACTAAAACAGAAGTGAATGCTGTCTTAACTACTAGTGACCTTTCAAACTATTTCTCTCTTGGGTTTATGTCAAAAGTACCTCATTTGATGTCAGTTATACCATTAGTACTGGAAAAATAGGCTTCTCATTAACAAATTATTTCCTAATAGAACAGTCATATGACATTGACCAAAGGTCAGTATCAGACAGCAGCTTCAAACCAAAAGCACAAATTAAATGTGAAGTAAAATTGTAGTTGATTTGGAAAGCATCTGATTAGGAGTGCTATATCAATAATCACATGTGTCCATGACATCCCATTTCTCTGAGCAATGCTGAGACATAGATGCTGTTCATTCTTAGTTACTGCTGGAACTGGGATGTGAACATACGAAAATATTTTCAGTTCTTCTTCAGCCAAAAATTCCTTCCACTTACTAATGTCTATCAAGTGGCACAATGTGCCTTTCAAGAGATGAGAAGTAACTGTACATCTCACTGGCCAAGAAAGGAGATTTCAAGACTACAGCAAACCTTTGTGTGAACTCACCACAGTTCTTCCCCAGAAGCTTCTATCCTGAAATGTTAAAAGGTAGCTGAAGAGGAGAAAGGGTGGATTTTTTTTCCAGAAAGCCGCCTCCTCTCTCTCTCCATGGTCTCTCTTTTTCCATGCCTACTTCAATTTTAGTTCTTAGATAAAATCGTCTCACCCCATTCACAATAAAACTAAAGGACAATTCACTCAAAAAGTACTAATAATGACAGACATTGTCAGAGAGAAAATAAATAGTATAATGATTTTTTTCCTTGCTTTTGGCAAGAATTCATCTGTAAAGAGAAAAAATGAGCATGTGCTTTGCAATGTCAAAGTGATTCATCTTATTCCTCCAAGGTGAGGAGACCCACACTGTTTCATCATTTCAGACTAGCAGTCATATGAGGTTTCAAAATGAAATGTGATTGCTCAAAGGTAAAAACCAAGCATACCACAGTGAAAAGTCATAATATTCAAATTTTTCATTTCTCTGTTTTGCATTTTCCTGCCCTCCGTGCTTACATCTCTTTCTACCTTGCCAGAATAAGATTTTTAAAAAAAAAATAATATCAAGCATTCAGATGTGGAACTGTCTGCCTCAATTTCACTGTATATGGAAGAAATCCAGTAAGAAAAGCCTCAAATATTCCTTTGATCTCCCAAACATCTCAGGATCTTGACTCATTTCCCTAGGAAAGGTCAGAGCCTAGTCTTACATTCTAAATAATTATAATCCCCATACTGGAAAGGAGAATGGCAAATTTGTCTACTCTAAGTGGTATGGATTCCTCAAAACATTTCCTCTAATGTATTGGATTTTCCAGCTTTCTTGCACAAACAATGTAGAACTTTACAAATACTTCTTTGTCCCTCTTTTTTTATTCCTGGGTAACACTTTAAGACTTGCTTTAGATTTTGCCTCCAAGCTTCTCTCCCTCTTCCTCTGAGATGGGTACTCCTCCTTTCTGCTCTCACAGAAAGCTATGCATGGTGGATAAAGTATCTGAAGGCCAAGATTTGAATTCTGGTTTTTCCATTTATTAGTTTATAACTTTGAGGGGGAAAAAAGGAAAAAGAAGGTATACTCTCTCAATCTGAGCTTTCTTATCTATAAAACCCAATGAAATAAAGCAAACACAAATAAATGGAGTGATATCTTGTTGACAGCTTGGAAGAATTACTATTGTTAAAATGCCCATACTATCCAAAATGATCTACAGATTCAATACAACTAATAAAAATCAGTTTTTTTTACAGAAATAGAAAGAAAATGCTATAATGCATATGTAACCACAGAAGACCCCATCCAGCCAAAACAATCTTGAGCAAAAAGAACAAATACAGAGGCATCATTCTTCCTGATTTCAAAATATGTCACAAAGCTACAATAATCAAAACAGCACAAAAACAGTGGCTCAAAGCAGACACACAGACCAATGGAACAGAATAGAGAGCCCAGAAATAAATCGATGAATATATGGTTAACTGATTTTTGACACGTATGACAAGAATATACAATAGGGGAAAGAATAGTCTCTTCAATAAGTGGTTTTGAAAAAGTGGATATCTACATCTAAAAGATTGAAATGGGATCCTTATCTTACACTTCACATAACAATTAACTCAAAATGAACTAAAGACTTCAACATAAGATCTGAGACTATAAAACTCTTAGAAGAAAACATAGGGGAAAGTCTTCACATTGGTCTCAGCAACAATTTCTTGGATATGACACCGAAAACATAGGCATCAAAAGGAAAAATAGACAAGTGGAATTATATCAAACTAAAAAAGCCTCATACAGCAAAGGAAACCATCAACAAGATGAAAAGCCAATCTAAAGAATGGAAGAAACTATTTGCAAACCTTATATGTGATAAGGGGTTAATTCCCAAACTACATAAGGAGCTCCAACAACTCAATACCAAAAAATCCCCCCACAACCCTAATTTAAAAATGGCCAAAGGACTTGAGTACACACATTTCTCCAAAGAAGACATACAAGTATCCAACAGATACATGAAAAGTTACTCAACATTACTAATCATCAGGGAAACACAAATGAAAACCAGGAAATATCCCTACACACCAGTTAGAATGGCTATTAAAAACAAAAAGGAAAATAAGAGATAAGCGTTGGCAAGGTTGTGGAGAAAGGAAACTCAGATAAACCACTGGTGAAAATGTAAATTGGTATAGGTACTAAGGGAAAAAGTATTGAGGTTCTTCAAAACAGTAAATAAAGAACTATCATATGATCAAGTATATGAAATGATATTTATTTCTGAGTACATATCCAAAAATATAGAAACCAAGATCTCAAGAAGATATCTGCACTCCTGTGTTCATTGCAGTATTATTCACAAGATGGACACAATAAAGGACAGAAACAGAATGGATCTAACAGAAACAGAAAATATTCAGACTAGGTGACAAGAATACACAGAACTACACAAAAAAGATCTTAAAGACCCAGATAACCACAAAGGTGTGATCACTCACATGGAGCCCACCACTTTTTTTCTTAGTACCTGTACCAGTTTACATTCTTATCAATGGTTTATCAAAGCTTCCTTCCTCCACAACCTTGTCAACAATGATCTTAGAGCCAGACAGTGTGACTTCTCGAAGTGCAAAGTTAAGTGGGCCTGAGGAAGCATCACTACAAACAAAGCTAGTGGAGGTGATGGAATTCCAGTTGAGCTATTTCAAATCCTACACGATGATGCTGTGAAAGTGCTGCACTCAATATGCCAGCAAATCTGGAAAACTCAGCAGTGGCCACAGGACTGGAAAAGGTCAGTTTTCATTCCAATCCCAAAGAAAGGCAATGCCAAAGAATGTTCAAGCCACCACACAATTGGATTCATTTCATATTCTAGCAAAATAATGCTCAAAATTCTCCAAGCTAGGCTTCAACAGTATGTGAAACAAGAACTTCCAGATATTCAAGCTGGATTTAGAAAAGGCAGAGGAACCAGAGATCAAATTGACAACATTTGCTGGATCATCAAAAAAGCAAGAGAGTTTCAGAAAAACATCTACTTCATTGACTACACTAAAGCCTTTGACTGTGTGGATCACAATGAACTGTGGAAAATTCTGAAAGAGATGGGAATATCAGACCACCTTACCTGCCTCCTGAGAAATCTGTATGCAGGTCCAGAAGCAACAGTTAGAACCAGACATGGAACAACAGCCTGGTTCCAAATTGAGAAAGGAGTACATTAAGGCTGTATATCGTCACCCTGCTTATCTAACTTCTATGCAGAGCACATCATGTGAAATTCTGGGCTGGATGAAGCAGAAGCTGGAGTCAAAATTGCTGGGAGAAATATGAATAATCTCAGATATGCAGTTGACACCACTCTTATGGCAGAAAGTGAAGAGGAACTATAGAGCATCTTGATGAAAGTGAAAGAGGAGAGTGAAAAAGTTGGCTTAAAACTCAACATTCAAAAAACTAAGATCATGGTATCCGGTCCCATCACTTCATGACAAACAGATGGGGAAACAATGGAAACAGTGACAGACTATTTTCTTAGGCTCCAAAATCACTGCAGGTGGTGACTGCAGCCATGAAATTAAAAGACGCTTGCTTCTTAGAAGAAAAGCTATGACCAACCTAGACAGCATATTAAAAAGCAAAGACATCACTTTGCCAACACAGCTCTGTGTAGTCAAAGCTATGGTTTTTCCAGTGGGAGTTTGGCCATAAAGAAGGCTGCGTACCTTCTCTTATTAGAGACAGATTCTTTACCATCTGAGCCAACAGGGAAGCCCAGAATAGATATGAACTGATACTAATTTATTAGTATAGAGAAATCTCAATTAATCTGAATATTCAAGTAATCAGGAAGAAAGCAATGAAAAAAGTTAGGAAGAAATGATACTATGAATGGGGGATCCATAATTATATGACAGCAGGGCCTCCACTGGAATGAAGAAAACGAAATCTTCCTAGCACATAATGATTTCAAGAAATACCTATTGATGAAGCAAAAGAATTCTTATACTAAGAGTTTTAAAAAAAGACAATATAGACGTAGTAGATTTTAAAAATATACTTGATAGAGACTTCCCTGGAGGCCCAATAGTTAAGACACTTTACTCCGCTGCAGGGGGAACAGGTTCCATCCCTGGATGGGAAACTAAGATTCCACATGCTGTGTGCAGCCGAAAAATAGAAAAAAAATTATATAAAAAAATTAAAGCTAAATAAAAATATAGTTGATAGAAAAGCTTGCTTGAATTAAAAGTACCATTAATAACTAGAAGAAATGTTTTATAATGTATCCAAGAATGTTATGTATCTTTAGATCATTCTAAAATAGAATGAGGTTAACTTTTAATTTCAGTTTGAAAGTCCATTGTAGGGAGAATGAGAGAAAGGGATGCATCCTACTGTTTTGAGTAGGGATTTATTTTAGTGGATTATTTAATATTAATAAACAATAGTCTCAGTCCAGCACACTAATCCTCATAGGATGTTCTCCTTTTACTTTGATTTCATTCATGGCTTTTTTGCAGTAAAGCAATTTAGCAAAGTGAATGTTTTTATTCTTAATGCCACTTTAGACTATTGAGTTCCTGATATGGAAATCACACTGTTTCTGTGGCATTAACCATTCAGATCAATAAAAAAAAAAAAAAAAGAGACAAGCCTGTTATTGTAATTCAGTATTTTACTGCTTTGCAGTGTACGTACAGTTTCTGAACCTGTAACGTGGGTCATAGTAATATTTCTTGCCCTATTCACAGTCATTTTCCTCCTTGATATGTTCATCTTCAAATGATTTCTGAAAATGACACAGGAATTTATGGCACTTAAATGCCTTCTTGTTCAGAAGAAAGTACCTCTTACTTATGAAAATAGTCAAGTTAATGAAAAGACCAAAGGAAGCATTGGGCATGGCCTCTTGATTTGCTTATGTATTTGTTTTCGGTTGCCCTGGGTCTGTGTTGCTGCAGGCAGGCTTTCTCTAACTGCAGCGAGCAGGGGCTGCTCTTCACCATGCCGCGTGGTCTTCCCCTTATGGCGGCTTCTCTTTTTGTCGAGCACAGGCTCTGGCGCGTGTGGGCTTCAGTAGTTGCGGCACATAGGTTCAATAATTGTGGTGTTCAGGCTTAGTTTCTCCACAGCATGGAGTCTTCCCGGACCAGGGATTGAACCTGTGTCCCCTGCACTGGCAGACAGATTCTCATCTCCTGTACCACGAGGGAAGTCCTAGGAGTGCCCTCCTGATCTTGCCATCTGAGGTGAGAACAGGGTGCCTGTCGTCGTTCGGTTTCACCAAAGGAGCGGTCCTCTTTGTCCCTCTGTCACTGCCTCACTTCATCGCCAATATTTATAGGAATGAATTTTGGCAAACATGATTCTATCTTAGCTTACAGACTAACCAACTGAGACGCAAAGCTTCCTGCACGTGGAATAAAGTATATTAACCCCTCAGTAAGAATGTTACTCTGTGTGGGTGATGAGTTTTGACATGGGTATAGTTACTGTTCTCTGTAAGTCAGCAAAAGAACGCTAAGCCTCCATCAGCCAGGGTCAAGGCCGGGCAGACCAAAGGATGCCTTTCAAGGGCATTAGAGTCACATCAGAAAAAGCCACAGCCCACTGCTTGCCTAATTAGGTTGCCCATAGACAGTCCATTTAGCATATTGAATCCCTATTATGAACAAACAGCCGTGTTTGATGTGTGTCTGCATTAGTAGGAGAGGTCGATTGGGGTCAAGAAGAAAATCCTGTGGGTTTGTAAATACTTTGGTGTCAGTACCAAAGCACAGTACTAGACCTGTACTCTTGATGTGCTGCTGAGGAAGCAGAGGTCCTCAGAGGTTAATTGACCTCCCACAAGGTCACCCTGCTGCCAGGATGGGCAAAGCTGGGGCTCTCACACATGCCTCCCGAATTTCAGTTCAACTCTATTTCCACTCCATCACCTGTCTCCCCAGATGTCTGCCTTTTGCTTACTTTGCACAGTAAACAGATGCTTGCTCCCACCCTCTAGTTTAATGGAATTTGCCAGGCTGTATTCCTTGCAAGAATGAACTTGCCTCTCTCCAATCTTCTCCCAAATGGTAAGCATGCTGATACTCAGCTCTCAAGAAGGGCTCCTGAGAGCATAATGGCTACACTTCCTATCAGTCAGTTACAGGCTATGAATATGCCCACAGGGCACAGACCTGGGCCACAGAGCACAGCTGGTTTTCCAGGCACTAAGATGAAGTGGGGAATGGTGTGGGCTCAGCTGAGGCCAGACGGGTAGCAAGCAGGGAGCTGAGAGTGACAGTGGGCTCTGGAAAACATCTCTTCATCCTCCCAACTTTCTCAAAGAAAATAATTCAAAGTTAAAAGAATATAGTCACTAATTATTTTATTACTTTTGAATATTCCCATCAAAACTTATGCTTAAGAAGTTCTTCCAAAAGCTCAGCTAAGTGAGAGTATTTCCAAAGTGGTGGTTCAAGAATGTTTTCAGATATACCTGTGAGGCTCTGGTTGAAAATGTACTAATAGGATAGATCATGGTACTTTTATTGTTGATTCACATCCATAAACATCCAAAAAAACAGATGGCAAAAGTACTGCTATACATGCAAAATTTTAGAGTCTAAAGATGTAAATATACATCATATAAATGTATATATATATGTGTAAAAGAATATGGAGAAAAACACTAGAATGTGACACCTGATTTACCTATTCCAAATTTAGCATCAGTAAAAAATATCCATCTTTATCATAAAAAATGACTTCAAATTAGAGGCAAAAATGATAACCCCGAAAAGCCATGTATTAAATGCATAACAAATAACACCCCCAAACAAACTCTGATCAATAAGAGGGTTGTGATTTGAATGAATGAAGTAAAAAAAAAAATCCATATGGAAAATAATTATATTTATACATAGCAATGGAACAAAACAATTAAAATGTTCACCAGTGTGTGACTTCAAAGATTGAAACAGATTGAGCCAAAATTTTAAGAACTTGGTTTTGGCCTGATCAAAATGTAAGTCAGATATCTTCCTTTCTATAATTGAAGGAAGTAATTTAGTACTTCCTAGTGGACTATTCTTCTGATTTATTAATATGGAAGTACAAAAGACAACACAAGAAGCCTTTGTTTTTCTATTCTTTTATATCCCAGTTGATAAAGAATGCCAAATATTCTGGAAAAAGGAACTGTATTCATTAATTTATAAGAAGACACTTGTGTCTTTTGTTTTACCAAGTGAATATATTTATAATTTTCCATTTTTATTCTTTATTGATTAAATTTAGAAAGCAATCATGTATAATGTATGCTAATTTATTCATTTTTGCCTCATTAAGAAAAATAAAGTAATTATATAAGGTGCAATATCTAATGGAATTGTAGAGCTGTCTGAGAAAATTCATTTCAAAGATGATGTTCTGAAGTTTGGCATGTTCTAATTTCAGTGCTGCATTTTAATATAATATTGTGTTATCTAAAAATGAAGTGAAGGGTCTGGGACATTGAACATGTGGTTCTTTATCAAATGGGAAAATAATGTGATGTCTGCTCTGAGAATGACTTGGAGCCCAGAGGGGTAATGCGATATCTCAGAACAGAAGGGTTGTGAGAATGGCTTGAGGAGGTAGAAGTGGTTGAGCCTCTTTATGCCAGAGGCAGGAGTGGAAATAAAGGGGCGTGGGTGGAAGGGGCAACTGGTATGGAGAAAATGTGGGTAGCATGCGTAGAGTAGCCTGGGGGAGTTTTCTCGTGGTATTCCACATCTCCCTGAGTGGACATGGCCTTCAAGAAAACCACTGTGAGGAGGGAAAATGGCAGGCCAGCCCCTTGGCTGAGAGCTGCAGGACAGTGTCAGCACCGTGGCCTGGCTGTCCGGAAGAGTGGGGGAACGCGCAGCTGTGAGCTGGACCCTGAACGTCCCCTCCTTTCCTCGCTCTCCACTCCAAGGACCGGCTGATTACTGATGCAGCCACTGAGAAAGAGCAGTGCCTGTAAGTTCTTTTAGAGACAGCATCACTTGATGAGTGCTTTGGGAGGAGGTAGGTGAAACGGGTAATAACTGAGCCTAGACTGACAAAAAAAAAAAAGGAGAGTAAAATTAGGAAAAAAAATATTGAAGACAAAGGAAACTTGTCTAATGACCCAGAGAAGAAGTGTTTTAGTAGCAACATTAGACACAAAGTATTGAAGGAAGGAAACTCCAAAAAATGAATAGTGAGTATAAAATAAAGATACTCTTGGTCATGCAAGGTCTCAGAAGTGTCCACTTTGACAACACGGTTGAAAGAATTATATGTTCTGAAAGAATAAAAATAAACCGACTACTCCAGGAAATAAAAAAGTAAAGTGTATTATCTCAAAAAGCAGTGTCATGTACACATTTCTTTACATGGAAAAAAAATCTACACGTTCAGAACGAAAGCTGAAGGTAATATTGCATTGCCTCCATATGTGACATTGTATGCACACGCACATAGGTGCTCACAAATGCCCAGTATTCACAACTTTGTGCAGACCCCTTCTCTGCTGAATCTGGGCTGGCCCTGTGTAAGCAGTAGAGTGTTCCAGAAGAGACACTGTGTGACTTTTGAAGGTACGTCAGAATAAGCCTGGCAGCTTCTGGTCTGATCTCTTGGAATGCTTACTTTGGTGAAAATGACAACCGTGTAGGGAGTTTTAATAACCTGAGAAGGCATGCGGAGACTGTCGAAGCTAGCAGCATGGAGAAGCCAAACAAGAGCAAGTCCTCAGCTATTTCAGTCATGTCAGTTGAGGCACCAGACATGTGATGAAAGGAACCACCTTGGATGTCTAGCCCAATTGAGTCTTCGGACCACTCCAGTCCCAGCTATCCATCATCTGACTCCAGTAATGACATTACAAACCCCAACTGAGAACTTTTCAAAAGATCTGGTTACCCTACAAAATAAGAAGAGATAGTAGTGAACTGTCGTTGTAAGCCATGAATTTTGGGGGGTTCTTTATTATAAACCAATATATAACTGAAACAATTGAATGGTAGATTGATTACAAAAATGATCCTGATCGTGTTTCTCTCCCAAGGTCTGCGCCCTTTGCAATGTGAATTTGTAGTTCATTTAATCAAGAAGTGGGCTTCCTAGGTGGTTCAGTAGGTTAAGAATTCACCTGCAGTGGAAGAGGTGCAGGAGATCCAGTTTCAATCCCTGGGTTGGGAAGATCCCCTGGAGTAAAGGCAACCCACTGCAGTATGTTTGCCTGGAGAATCCCATGGACAGAGGAGCCTCGTGGGTTATACTCTAAGGGGTCGAGAAAAGTCAGACACAACTGAAATGACAGCACACACACAATCAAGAGGCAAAGTCTATTTCCAATCCTTTGAGTCTGCCTTGGTTTTGTGACTTGCTTTGGCCCTTAGAATTTTGCTACATTAGAATGTAGCAAAAAGTGATACTGTGCTAGTTCTGGGCCAATCTGTGCTGTCTTTTGGAACTCTGCTACCATCATGAAGAAGATATATACTGCATATTAACAAAAAAGTAAGAGAGTTCCAGGAAAAACATCTATTTCTGCTTTGTTGACCATGCCAAAGCCTTTGACTGTATAGATCACAATGAACTGTGGAAAATTCTGAAAGAGATGGGAATACCAGACCACCTGACCCGCCTCTTGAGAAACCTGTATGCAGGTCAGGAAGCAACAGTTAGAACTGGACATGGAACAACAGACTGGTTCCAAATAGGAAAAGGAATATACACCTTCAAGGCTATATATTGTCACCCTGTTTCTTTGACTTATATGCAGAGTACATCATGAGAAATGCTGGGCTGGAGGAAGCACAAGCTGGAATCAAGATTGCCGGGAGAAATATCAATAACCTCAGATATGCAGATGACACCACCCTTATGGCAGAAAAGGAAGAAGAACTAAAGAGCCTCTTGATGAAAGTGAAAGAGGAGAGTGAAAATGTTGGCTTAAAGCTCAACATTCAGAAAACTAAGATCATGGCATCTGGTCCCACCACTTCATGGCAAATAGATGAGGAAACAGTGGAAACAGTGGCTGATGTTTTCTGGGCTCCAAAATCACTGCAGATGGTGACTGCAGCCATGAAATTAAAAGCCGCTTGCTCCTTGGAAGGAAAGTTATGACCAAACTAGACAGCATATTAAAAAGCAGAGACACTACTTTGCCAACAAAGGTCTGTCTAGTCAAGGCTATGGTTCTTCCAGTGGTCATGTATGGATGTGAGAGTTGGACTATAAATAAAGCTGAGCGCTGAAGAATTTATGCTTTTGAACTGTGGTATTGGAGAAGACTCTTGAGAGTCCCTTGGACTACAAGGAGATCCACCCAGTCCATCCTAAAGGAGATCAGTCCTGGGTGTTCATTGGAAGGACTGATGCTGAAGCTGAAACTCCAATACTTTGGCTACCTGATGCGAAGAACTGCCTCATTTGAAAAGACCCTGATGCTGGGAAAGATTGAGGGCAGGAGGAGAAGGGGACAACAGAGGATGAGATGGTTGGATGGCATCACCGACTCCATGGACATGGGTTTTGGTGGATTCTGGGAGTTGGTGATGAACAGGGAGGCCTGGCATGCTGCAGTTCATGGGGTCACAAAGAGTCAGCACAACTGAGCGACTGAACTGGAACTGGATATCTATGACATACAATGAACAAATCAATCAATAAAAATGGTCAACAAAACCCACTGAAAAAAATGTAAATGGGTATCATGTATGTAAAGAGATGTCCAGTTTCAGAAGTAGAGAAGTGCAAATGGGAAAAATAATAAGACCCACTTTACAACCATCAGATTGCCCAAAGTGAGAAAGTTGAATAAAACCAAATGTGGGCAAACAGATATTCTTGTGTATCCCTCCTCTCAACTCCGTGCTGTGGCAGGGTGGAGATTTGAGAGAGAGCTCAGAGGGGCTGAACCTCTCCCACTGAACGTCAATAAAACCAAGCTCAAACCTGGTTTTCAAGTTTCTTTCCAAAAGTCCTGCATCCTAGTAAACTGTTTATGAGATGGGAATAATTTGATAGTGAAAATATGAGAAAGCCTAGGTTAGTGCTCACCACCATGACATGGTGTCTTAGTTGTAGATGCTATAACAAAGTACCATAGGCTGGTTGGCTTCTAAACTACAGACATTCCTCAGAGTTTAGGAGGCTGGAAGTCCAAGATCATGGCTAGCACGTCAGGTTCTGGTGAGGTTCTCTTGGAAGTTGGATGCAGACTGTTGTCTTCCAGTTATATCCTTACAGAACAGAGAGCAGAAGGAGGGGGCGTGCTTTCTCCTAACTCTATAAAGGTACTAGTCCCACTTACGAGGGCTGCACTCTCATGATCTCATCTAATTCGAGTTATCCCCGAAAGATTCTACTTCCTATTAGCATTGCATTATGTGGTAGGGTTTCAAGACCTGAATCTGGGGAGGCTTACTAACAGTCAGTCCATAACACATTACATAATCTCATTGGCAATACATCACTGGGCAATTTGAGAGCATACCAAGCCTCTCTTTCCAAAAAAAAGAGCTCTTTGAAAGAAGAATGGAACTGGAGGAATCAACCTGTCTGACTTCAGACTCTACTACAAAGCCACAGTCATCAAGACAGTATGGTACTGGCACAAAGACAGAAATATAGATCAATGGAACAAAATAGAAAGCCCAGAGAGAAATCCACAAACCTATGGACACCTTATCTTCGACAAAGGAGGCAAGGATATACAATGGAAAAAAGACAACCTCTTTAACAAGTGGTGCTGGGAAAACTGGTCAACCACTTGTAAAAGAATGAAACTAGAACACTTTCTAACACCATACACAAAAATAAACTCAAAATGGATTAAAGATCTAAATGTAAGAACAGAAACTATAAAACTCCTAGAAGATAATATAGGCAAAACACTCTTCGACATGAATCACAGCAGGATCCTCTATGACCCACCTCCCAGAAGATTGGAAATAAAAGTAAAAATAAACAAATGGGACCTAATGAAACTTAAAAGCTTTTGCACAACGGAGGAAACTATAAGCAAGGTGAAAAGACAGCCCTCAGATTGGGAAAAAATAATAGCAAATGAAGAAACAGACAAAGGATTAATCTCAAAAATATACAAGCAACCCCTGAAGCTCAATTCCAGAAAAATAAATGACCCAATCAAAAAATGGGCCAAAGAACTAAACAAACATTTCTCCAAAGAAGACATACAGATGGCTAACAAACACATGAAAAGGTGCTCAACATCACTCATTATCAGAGAAATGCAAATCAAAACCACAATGAGGTACCATTACATGCCAGTCAGGATGGCTCTATCCAAAAGTCTACAAGCAATAAATGCTGGAGAGGGTGTGGAGAAAAGGGAACCCTCTTACACTGTTGGTGGGAATGCAAACTAGTACAGCCGCTATGGAGAACAGTGTGGAGATTTCTTAAAAAACTGGAAATAGACCTGCCATATGACCCAGCAATCCCACTTCTGGGCATACACACTGAGGAAACCAGATCTGAAAGAGACACGTGCACCCCAATGTTCATCGCAGCACTGTTTATAATAGCCAGGACATGGAAGCAACCTAGATGCCCATCAGCAGACGAATGGATAAGAAAGCTGCGGTACATATACACCATGGAATATTACTCAGCCATTAAAAAGAATTCATTTGAATCAGTTCTAATGAGATGGATGAAACTGGAGCCCATTATACAGAGTGAAGTAAGCCAGAAAGATAAAGAACATTACAGCATACTAACACATATATATGGAATTTAGAAAGATGGTAATGATAACCCTATATGCAAAACAGAAAAAGAGACACAGATGTACAGAACAGACTTTTGGACTCTGTGGGAGAAGGTGAGGGTGGGATGTTTTGAGAGAACAGCATATATATTATCTATGGTGAAACAGATCACCAGCCCAGGTGGGATGTGTGAGACAAGTGCTCGGGCCTGGTGCACTGGGAAGACCCAGAGGAATCGGGTGGAGAGGGAGGTGGGAGGGGGGATCGGGATGGGGAATACATGTAACTCCATGGGTGATTCATGTCAATGTATGACAAAACCCACTACAATATTGTAAAGTAATTAGATTCCAACTAATAAAAATAAATGAAAAATTAAAAAAAAAAAGAGCTCTTTAAGGAACAAAAGGCACAAGAGGCACACCTCTCTCCAGGACCCTCACAGAATTTCATGTGGCCATCCTCTTATTGTATGAGTGTGTGCTCAGTCATGTGCGACTGGACTTTGCGATCCCATAGACTATGGCCTGCCAGGCTCCTCTATGCATGGAATTCTCCAGGCAAGAATACTGGAGTGGGTAGCCATTCCCTTCTCCTGGGGCTCTCCCAACCCAGGGATGGAACCCACATCTCCTGTGTCTCCTTGCATCTCTTGCACCTCCTGCATGGGCAGGCAGATTCTTTACCATTGAGCCACCTGGGGAGCGCCATCCTCTTAGTCTCACGATGTTAGAGTGGTTCCTCTTCCTATCAGAGCATCATACCCAGAGACTCTGCGTGCAGGGTGAAGGGGGGGCATCACCTTGGCCCACAGCATTGCATAGAACTTGGGATCCAGTTATAAATTAGTCCCTAAGGGGCAGGAGAACATCCCAGTAATTTGTTTTGACAAAAGCTAGATTAAACATTTCTAGGTCATTTGGTGCTCAGTGTGGCTCAATTAGACATACCCGAACCCACAGGCATCTGGCTTGTTGTATTTTTGGAGAGCAAACCAGTTTGAGACAGAAAGTCACCAAGGCAACTTCGTGTGGTTGGGAGACAGGAAGCCATAAACCCTCCTCATCCCAGGCTTTGGGGCAGACACCCTTTAGGTACCATTTGCTGCCATCAGCTTGTTAGGGTAGCTTGTTAATGGGTACATGCATTGTAAAATTACATGGACTTGCTTATTTATTTTCTTTTTCATACAGACTTCAAAGTGCCATTATTAATACAAGCACTGCTATCAAAGATGTCAGATCTCATTTTTTAAGTTTTCAAATCTCAAATTTGGGTTGTCTCTGTTACTTTATATTCAGAAGCTTTGTGTGATTCATCCCACAGCGTGTGTTATTGGATTCCTTAGGATTTCATATATTCCAGCAACTTGTAATGGTTTGTGTAAACATCATACCTGGCTTGCATTAAATGAAAGAGTTTAGTCATTTTAAATGCAGAGTAGTCCCTATTGGATCTCTATCTTTTAAAATTGATTTTGCTTTTAAGCTAGTGGCTTCATTATTTTTCTTTTAAAATGCAACTTATTTAGAGCCATTTTCCCCTGTGACATTAGTTTCAAACTAGCTTGTCTTGTGTAATTTTCCTGAAGAATTTTTGGTCATAATGGGGGTGGCTAAGCAAATCTGACAAGCTAGATACATTTCCCCCGATTTATTTCATTTGAACAGCTTGGTATTTACTTAGTATTCCATGGTATAAATACGAGGGCTTCCCTGATGGCTCAGTTGGTAAAGAATCTACCAGCAAAGCAGGAGACCCGGGTTCGATTCCTGGGTTGGGAAAATCCCCTGGAGAAGGAAATAACAACCCACTCCAGTATTCTTGCCTGGCAAGGCAGGCTTGCCTGGCCAGAGGAGCCTGGCAGGCTACAGTCCATGGGGTTACAAGAGTCAGACATGACTTAGTGACAGACAGACCATGGTATAAAACAACAGAAGGATTTTACAAATTGTTTTCAGGTTTAAATTACCTAACAAAGTTCTATACATTTTTTTTTACAGGTTTAATGGGTTTGATAAGTTTACCCTTTCAGTTCCTATTTGCGCAAAACAAAACAAAAAACAGTGGTTAGATGCTACAAAGTAGGTGGTAGTGACTTAACCATATGCGTGTTGCCAGGCCTGAGGACCTCTTCCATCCTTGTCAAGGGGAACGCTAACCTTCTCTCCTTTCACGCAACACCTATACATATTTTTAAAGGGGGATTAAAACCACCAATAGTAACAGTGGCAGCTCTTAAACATCAAGTTAGGATTCTTGTTGAAAAGTAAAGATGTGGACTAAATCCATCCAGTGTCTGATTGCACATCAGATGATAAAGATCAGCTTCCCCTCTGTGGGAATGCTAAAACTATTCTCACTGCATCTCCTTTCCTCCCCTTTGAACTTTTGCATGGGATATTATTTCAGCGCTATATAGGGAGCCAGCTACATAATAAGCACTCATGTAATGCTCTGGGGTTGCCAGGAAGCTTAGCAGTTACTTGTCCAGCCAACCATTGAATAAAGTGTCATAGGACTTTTCCCAGGTTAGAGGATGTCTCTAGAGGGTTATTAGCAGTTATTGATATCATTTTCCTTGCGATGAGATGGACAGTTTAGGACTCTTTAAGTCAAAGGGTTTTGTCTACCCATTTTTTGCTATCAAATACAGTGCTAGGAAATAATCTTATTTTGTTTACCTTGCTTTGAGTTTCCTGTCAAAAGTGAGATTTAAAGATGTGAATAGCTCTGGAACTCAAGGTGGCAGAGCTTGGTGATGGGATATAGAAGAAAGGTTTTGCTCATAGTTCTCTCGTCTTCGGCAGAAATGCGGTAGGTATTTCAGTAGAAAACAGTAGTGATGGCAAGATGGTCTGGTTCTTTTCTTGGACTTTATTCAGAGCAGAAATCTTGGGTCCATTGTGTCTGTCAACAATAATTCTCTTAATTCACTCAGGACGATGGGAGGTGAGAGTCTTTCTGTCCTCTAGAAGAACCATAGGAAGCAAGTTAGCACAGTCTTCTAACACAGAAGCTTCTTAAACAAGTATATGTTTATTTATTTATGGCTGTGCTGTGTCTTCATTGTTACAAGTGGGCTTTCTCTAGTGGCAGCAAGCGGGGGCTGCTCTTCCAGTTGCGGCGCGTAGCTTCTGATTGCGGCGTCTTCTCCCGTGGTGCACAGGCTCTAGGCTTGCAGGCTTCAGTAACTGTGACCTGTGGGCTCAGTAGTCGTGGCACGTGGGCTCTAGAGGGCAGGTTCAGTGGTTCTGGTGCACAAGCTTAGTTGCCTCGTGATGTGTGGAGTCTTCCTGGACCAGGGATTGAATCTGTCCCCTGCATTAGCAGGTGGATTCTTAACCACCGGACCACCAGGGAAGTTCTAATGCAGAGCTTTGAGCAAAGTTTGTGGCAGATGTTATATTTTCTCCCCTTGCAGTGTATTCATCTTCTGGAAAGGAGGCACATAGATCTTCTTGTAAATAGCTTACGAGCAATAGTTATGGTCTTATTAACTTCCTTTTATTCCTCAAGGAAAAGAAAAATAATTCCATAGTTACATTAGATTGTCCCAGGAGTTTTGAAGGTCTCTTATAACATCTCTTCTAACATATGGTTCTTTGATTTTATCAATTGGAAACCAATGTCTGAGATGTGATTCTCTGATGCATAAAATATCCTCTTATTTGATCTCTCAAGCTAAAAAAGACAGATGATTGCCTTGATGACAGTGTAAGAATACTAAGGCCATAATCCCAAGTCCAATAAATGCTTAGAATTTCTCTGCAGGAGTGTTTCCATCCTGGCAGTCTGGAGATGACCATTGACAGGTTTCAGATCGGTCACAAGTTTGTGAACGTGTTTGACCTGTTGCTCTGCTTTCACTTAGTTGGCAACTTTAGGATTCTTGTTCTTTCTTTTTTATTTTCAAATGTGAAAATATAAAGGTTTATGATCAGTCTGTAAGTACCAGTAGGGAGCTGAAAGATATTATCTATTTTCTACTGTTGGTAGGATAAGGAGGGGGCAAACTTTATTTAAGCCAAGAAAAGGAACAACAAAAGACCAAAAAGTAGTAATATGACTATGCTGGGCAGAATGGAGATGGGACAATGTAAGTGAGCTCATTTTTGAGAAGAATAGTTAATACAGAAAATTAGTAAATCAAGAAAATATCAAAAGTGTATTGTTTAGAGATATCAAAGTAACCATCAGAAGAACTATGAACAATATTGGGAGAAAGTGGTTCCTCCTGAGGAGACTGTTTATCATGAAATCTGTACTATTCAATATCTGTATTATTCAATATTTTTACGCACATGCAACTATTATTTGATGAAAAATTTAAAAATTAACCTTGTGTATGGTTCAACTTTCCAAAGCTATGTAAAGATACAATTAAGTCTCCACATCTCCTTCGCACTTCCTCTCTGCTGAAGTGACTGATGCGCTCTTCAGATATTTACAAGCAAGTATGTTGGTGTGTGTCATGTATATATTTCCATTCCATATAGGATTCTTTTTCTTGTGTTCTTTTCTTATTACAACAAAGACATTTTCTAATTAAGTCTGATCTAAATTGGAGTTAAAAGCTGAGGCAAGTTCTAATTCACCTCAGTATACTGGATTTAAGGCAGATGTTATGGCCCTAAACACTGTTTATGATTCTTGAGCAGCACCATTTTCCTTCTGTAAATTAGGTATTACCTTAATTACAGACTCTTGGGTATCATCGTTTTTTGCATTTGCAAGGTACTAACTGTAACATAACTCAGCTTTCAGTTCATTTGAGTTCAGTCAACTCAGCTTTATCTATTTATATCTGTTTGTCTATCTTATTGAAGTATAGTTGACATACTATTATCAGTTACATGTGAAAAAAGTGAAAGTGTTAGTTTACTCAGTTATGTCCGAAGCTTTGTGACCCCATGGACTGTAGCCCACCAGGGTCCTCCATCCATGGAATTCTCCAGGCAGGAATACTGGAGTGGGTAGCATTCCCTTCTCCAGGGAATCTTCCGGACCTAGGGATTGAACCTGGGTCTCCTGCACTGCAGGTAGATTTTTTACCGTCTCAGCCACCAGGGAAGCCCTGTGTGCAGTTTTAAAAGTCATACACTATTTATATTATCATAAAATAGTGGTTATATTCCCTGTGTTGGACAACATATCCTCATAGCTTGTCTATTTTATACATAACAGTTTGTTCCTCTTAACCCCTCACCCCTATTGCTCAGCTTATTTAAATTAACATACATGGTTTCTTAATTCTGCTAAGGTTTTTCAGTAATTAACACTTTAATTATTTTGTCCTTATTTAGTGCCTAATTTTTAACCTTGGTCATTTAAATATTAAAAACTCATTGGAAGGTCAGGTCCCTGCAGCTACTAGAATTTAAATCACAGCTGCACTCCAAAAAAAAAAAAAAAAAAAAATCACAGTTGCAATATGTCCTTGAATTCTGTATCCCTCCACATTCTAGGGCAACATGACTTTCTCAAAAGGTCAAGGTAGGCCTCTGTCATGTCCTTGACAGGGGATCATCCTTCTTCTTCCTAAACATCCACAGAAATAAGCAGCTCACTACCTCCTAAGGCCAAAGGACTGGATGCTAAAAAATGTGAAAAGTGGGCATAGGGATTGAGAGATTGAGTGTACTCTAAAGACAGGAAATCATACTTAAGGACTGGAATCTTAGAGTTTAAATTTGGGTCCTTGAATTATTGGGGATAGAGGAGATAGGACTTGGGCTACACCTATATAAATGAAGTGGATAAAGCCTAATAAGACAACTGAAGCCCAGGAAGTTGTGGAGACAGGAGCCCTCCTGTTGGATGAGCAGACTCCTGTTGTCCAAGGTGACGGCAGAGGTGGTTGGGTAGAATGGTGTCAAAGAGTCAGTGAATACTGGAAAGAAACCTAGAGGTCACTAATTGCCATCTACAAAGAAAGAAAGGAAAAATATCTGCAAAGTTACCACTTCTGGGGCTATTAGGATGATTTCATATTTCTCAGTCATATATCTTTCATAAATCAGATTTATTACTGTGATTCTCTTTCCTGAATGCCATTCTCCTATACATGTACTAGGGCCTGGAGGCTTTTCTAAGAACAACAACTACTAGAAAAAAGTCATGGTGTGTATTTCCACATAGAAACTGGCAGCAAAAGATTGCACAGTGAGGGTGATGCACTCAGAAGTTCTATATACTCAGCCCCGAGGAAAAGAAAACAACAACAAAAATACCCTTCTCCTACAGAGAAATAGACCTGGTTTCACCAAAAAATGAACATGAACGTTTTTTGGAGACAGCAACATTTTAGGACAAAAATTGTGGAACAATGGAAAAGCTAAGCTATGCTTTGTGGTGCATATAATTTGAAAATGCTTGTTAATTACATGATCTATGCCCAATGATGGGCTTATGTGTATGGTGTCCAGACTATGATATTTTCCAAATCTTGGACCAAGTCTGATAAGAACAGTGTTGATTTTGTTGCCATCTTTTAAGCTCCATCTTCTGCAAAACTGGGGCTTGGGGTGCTTTTCCTTAACATTTTATTCAAATGCCAGGGTGTTCTCTCTTTATGGGGAAAACTGACATGTTTTAAACATAGACAAGTAAAAAATTCTTAAACTGTGGAATGTTGAGACCAGGATACCTGTGTCAGCCTGAGGTTGAATTCCCAAGCCATCTGACTATCCCTGACCTAAGTTTGATTTTGGTGAGAATTGTACACTCCAAAAGAGGCAGTAATGCTCCCTCATATCCCATGTGCTCCCCTACTTTGCTGAGCCTCTTTGAAGTGAGGTTGAAAACCATGTCTCTGGTTTTGGTTACCAGTGAATAGAAGAGAGATGTGCTTCTTTTAATCATAGGCAGTATGAGCTCTTTACCTTTTCTCTTGCTTTGTTCCACAATCCTGAAATCACAATGGAGGGAGTCTGTATCTCTAAGTCACCATGTGGGAGATAAGTTACCTTGGGGAACTGCTTGTCTGTGTTGGCTTTAAATGACTGGAGAAATAAATTGCAGTCATGTTAAGCCACTGAGATTTGGAGGTTTGTAATACTTTGTTAGAACAGTCCAGCTTAACCTGATTAATAAACCTCCTAGCCAGAAGACTCTTACGTGGGAGCTGAAAGCTCAGGAGGGGTATGATTTGAATCTTTCATGTCTGTTTTAATCTCTGGTTTCCTTTTAGTCCAACCCATCAGAAGATATGCTGGCTACTAAAGATTTGCTGAGGAAATTGGATATTTTTCACTAAAATGAAATTTGGGGCTTTATATATTAGTTTCAGTTATCGACGTGATCTTATTACTCGGATGCAAAATTGACTATGAGAAAAGTAAGAAATTTAATTTTTGAGGAGGGTGCAGAGAAATGGAATAGATAATTATATTGAGGCTACATGACTAAAGCATTACATAGACTTCTTTTGTCTGTAAAAATGGTCAGTCTTTTTATTTTTGGTTAAAAATCTGAGATATTAAGCAGAGATTCTTACCTATCCTCTATTCTCCTCCTCTTTGTGGTAAGAAGGAATTGCATCAGTCGTTTGCATTTTCCCCAGGGAAATAAGGACTGTTTCTTTTCCTAAGGATTTGGGCCATAGGCAAGCATTTCACCCTGTCTTCACTGGCCCCTCTAACATGCATCACAGCAGAGTGCTGATTCCCTGCATTCATCTGTTATAATCTTTTTTCCCTTCTTAAATATTGAAGCATTCAATATAATTGACTTATAGTATTAGATTAATTTCAGCTGTACAGCATAGAGATTGGATATTTTTTATATATTGCAAAATGGTCCCCATCATGAGTCTAGCTACCACCTGTCACAAAATTTTTACAATATTATTGATTATATTTCCTATGCTGTATATTACATCCCCATGGCTTATTTATTTTGTAACTGAAAATTTGTATCTCTTAATCTCCCTTCAGCTATTTCACTGAACCTCCCCACCCTCTTTCCTCTGGCAACTGCCAAGTTGTTCTCTGTATTCTATACATTTGCTTCTGTTTTGTTCCGTTTGTTAAGTTGCTTTGCTTCTTAGATTCTACATGTAAGTGAAACCAGACAGTGTTTGTCCTTCTCTGTCTTATTTTACTTACTATGTTACCCTTTAGGCCCATCCATGTTGTCATAAATGGCAAGATTTCGTTGTTTTTTATGGTTAATAATATTCCATTATTAACCATGTTTTCCTTATCTATTCATTTATTGATAGACATGTTGCTGCCATATATTGGTCATTGTATATGTTACAATGAGCATTGGGGTGCATATATCTTATCAAATTAGTGTTTTTATTTTTTGTTGAAAAAAATTACCCAGAAGTGAAACTGCTGGTTTGTGTGGTGATAATTCAATTTTTAAATTTTGGGGGGAATTTCCCAAACAATCTAGGCTGTTTTCTACAGTGGCTGCACCAATTTAATACAATCCCACCCACAGTCCATGAGGGTTTCCTTTTCTGCACATTGTCACTAGCAGTTGTTATTGTTTGTCTTCTTGATAATAGTCGTTCTTACAGATGTGAGGTGATATCCCACTGTAGTTTTGATTTGCATTTCCCTTATGATTAGTAATGCTAAGCATCTTTTCAAGTGTCTTTTTGATCAGGTTGTTTATTTTTGATGTTAAGTTGTGTAAGTTCTTTGTATATTTTAGGTATTAACCCCTTGTCTGGTATGTGATTTGCAAATCTCTTTGCTCATTCACTAGCCTGTCTTATCATTTTGTTGATAGTTTCCTTCACTAGGCAGAAGCTTTTTAGTCTGAAGTAGTCCCATTTCTTTAGTTTTGCTTTGGTTTTCCTTGCCTGAGGAGATAGCATGAAAAAAAAAAAAAGTTTCTAAGAATGATGTCAAAGACCCATGTTTCTTCTAAAAAGTCTTATGGTTTCAGGACTTAGATTTAATTTTTAATCATCCAGGATACAAGCCTGAGTAATGAGGCTCCAGAGTTTGTGCTCCTTACATAGGAAAGGTCATGGATGGAAGGGGCCTGTCTCTCGCACATTCTCATAATTGAGATGATTTTTAAAATTTTCTCTTTAAAATATTGCTGCCAAAGCACAGTCATTTTTCCCTTTAGACATTTTCAATGACAAACAACTCACTGCCTTTTAAAGTAGACCACCCATCTTCTGAAAAACTCAGATTTTTGAACAGCTTCTCTAATTATTGAAATAAAAGCTTTACTCTCCCTGTTCCTATTTCTCTCCCTTAGCACAGGAAGCAGCTCCAATCCTTCCTCCTCTTGACAGTCCTCTGACACAGGACAGCGTCTACCATGAGCCCCCTGAACTTTCTCTTCTTCTGATGGTACACCCCTAGCTTCCTGCTTGTTGCCCATTTAAGACATGGGTTCACATGTATTTGTCCTGGCCTCTGATACCTCTTCTAAAGGTACTCTATGTGCTTCAGTATTTGTCTTTCGACTCAATGCTCTTCTTGAATTAAGCCTCTCAACTGAACCACACAAATCATAGTAACCTGTCCGCTCCGTTTAAAGCTTCTCACCTTTGGCTTTGATTGTGGTATCTGCATATATTTCTTATATTTGCTAATATGATGCCTTAGTTAGGTTTTTTAGGTTTCAAGAAGCAAAGACAAAACTCAAGTTCAGGAGATAAAGAGTTGCGGTAAGGCTATGTGAGGAAAGGGGAGCTGTGGGCCACGCTGAGGCCCCTGCAGCAACTCTGGGCACCGCAGGGATTTCAGGAGGCTTCCTCCGGGAGCTGCATCCCCTCTCTGCAGCCCGGTCACGACGGGGCCTCGGCGAGTCTCTGGTGTGCACCTCTTCCTCCTGCCTTCTGGCTACTTGATGCTTGCTTCTCTCCTACCCTGGGCTCCTACTGCTTTGGGGCTTCTTCCTGCTGCTTCTCTTTGTAGTTTTCCAGGCTCACATTAAGACATTTTAGACCAGAAAATGTGTAGGCTGCCCTCCCTCTCCTGATCCGAATTTCAAAGTAAATGCCACAGAGAGTTTCATAAGATAAATATAAATAAATCTAGGAAAAGTTCTGATATTTTTCCTCCATGATGATGAATTTTTTATAAAATAAAATAGCAGTTATTTCTAAAATAATTTTTTTGATACTCCGGTGGTTAGATATGAACTTGGTTTGCATATTTGGTAAACAGAATGTCTTTTATTCCCTCTACCAACTGCTATTTCTTGCTTCTTACTAATTTTTAATAATGTTGGGGTCTCGAAAGGTCTAAGCAATGAGATTGGATCAGCTTAATTAGGTCACAGTTGTGCCTATTGGGCAGGGTCCCTGAGCCAGGCTGCTCTTGAGTCAAGCATGTCTTCATGGTCCAGCCAGCTGTAACCAGGGTTTCAGGGCTACGTGGTACCAATTAACGAACTGGGTGGGTGTCCAGGAAGTCACGTGGCCCTGGCCAGGCCACGTTAGTGTCTGCAGGTGGCAAGGGGGCGGGGGAAGCCACCAGGCTCTCCACCCACATGGACACTTTCACCCTGCTTTCATCTCCACTTGAGTCTGGGGGGCAGACCAGCTGGGGACCTTTGGAGGGTTCTAGGATTGTTATGTTACTTTATGTTGGTTGAAGATTTCAGTGCTATTGGATTAGATGTGTCTATTAAAAAAAAATTTTTTTTTCTTCTCTTTAATTTACAATATTGTGTTGGCTTCTACCATACAACAAGGTAAGTCAGAAATAGAAAAACAAATTTCATAGACGTGTCTATTTTTGCTCTCATCTTGCCACTGTTTTTCCAACGAGGTGAGATCTGTGTGTAGAAACAGTCCATGAATTCTCCATGTGAACACAGACATTGAACCACAGGCAGACCCCGGAGAGCCATCTGCTGGGCCCTCATCTCCCCCTGATGCTCCCTTATGCTTGTCTGGAGGTCCCTTGGTGGGCTCATTTGAACTCTCCTGATTGCTTCTACTTGGCCCTGGAGGTTTTCCTTCTCCTTGCACTCTGCCTGTGACAGCTGATGTTTGTTGTGGGACAGCCTGTCAAGTTGCCCAACGGCAAAGACCTTGTTTCCTGAGGTGCAAGGCTGGGGAGGTTGCTGGCAGGTTGGGGAGAAGATGTGGATTGCTTTTATTTTCCTGCCTGGGAGTAATTACATGGAAAAGCGATGCCCTGGGCATGTTCCCCACCAGCAGCAGCTGTCCCTGTTCGTGGGGGAAGTGCAGACTCTCTCCCCTCCCTACTTCCCTTTCCCCTGTAAGCCCAAGGCAATCAAATCAAATCAAGCATTACTCTTTTTACATTGAAAATGCTCTTGAATTTGAATTATGAATTTAAGTGGCTCCTAAACAGAGTCCCCAAGGGGCTCCAAGTGCTGCCAGACGGCAGGGGAGCCTTGCAGGGAGCTGCACTGACTGCCTCTGACAGAGATGATGCCGTGGGAGGGACAAATCTCCTTCCTCTGTGGGGGAGGACCAATCACTCTCATCTCCAATTCAACGTTTTTCTCACCTTTCTGAAATTGTATTTTGAATTCGGTCAGCTTCCCTGCCCAGGGTGGATTCAGAGACCTTCTTCTACCTTTTGGACAGCTGGATCCATTTCCAGGTCACATACAGGCCCCTGATGTTGAGCCAGGTTATTCTCGTGGGCTTTGAAGACACTTGATATGGGTTTGGGGAAGGCTGGAAAAGCTACTGGTCTATTAAAGTCTTTGAGGAAGTGGGAGAGATGGGGAAGAAATGCACAGGGAGAAGAGAGAATCTATCAGAAATTAGATGCAATTTCCTTCCCAGGGTGGGGCTTCCCAGGTGGCGCTTGTGGTAAAGAATCTGCCTGTCAATGTGGGAAATAGAAGAGCCATGGGTTGGATCCCTGGGTTGGGAAGGTCCCCTGGAGGAGCGCATGGCAACCCACTCCAGTATTCTTGCCTGGAGAGTCCCACGGACAGAGGAGCCTGGCGGGCTACAGCCCACAGGGCTGCAAAAGAATCAGACGTGGCTGAGCACACAGGCCACACCTCAGGGCAGCCAAGGCTCTCTGGAACTGGATATGGGGTTCAATTCTGCCACCTATTTCCAGACTCTGAACTAACTCGCGATTCTCTTTCAGGACCCTCTCAGTCTCTCAGTGGTTTAGAACAGCTTGCTTTCCTTCAGTGTCCACTGGACATCTGTTCATCAGCTCACCCACGTTCCCACCAAAGATGGATCTGCTACTACAAACTGATGCTCTGCCACCTGCTGCAGAAGAAAGGATACAGGATCAAGGGTGTGCTTGTCCACTGGGGACCGTCCAGGAGTAACCTCACAGACATTCCTCCTTGGTTGCAATGAGCACTTCTCCTCTGACACATCCCGTCCTCTAAGTTGCATGTTATGCCAGCAGCGGCTGTGGTTTTGGAGCTATTCCTTTATAGTTTTCTAGCAAAACGATTGTGGAGTGTCCTGCCTGTGCCTAAGGCCTTTATTCCGCATCTTAAAATTCACCTCCTGCCTCGCAATGTTTAGAAGAACAGATACATGAAATGGATAAACAGTTTGGGAAAAAAACATAGGAGCTATCACCTAGGATGAAGTTCCCACACATGGCTGAGCTCCAGAATCCCCTCAGGAGCTTTTATTATTATTTACAATTTTTTTGATTTATTTGCTTTTGACTGCACTGGGTCTTCATTGCTACATGCGGGCTTTCTCTAGTTGCAGAGAGTGGGGGCTGCTCTCTAGTCGCGGGGTGTGGGCTTCCCACTGCGGTGCCTTTTCCTGGTGCAGAGCATCGACTCTAGGGTGACAGGGCTTCAACAGTCATGGCCCTCGGGCTTAGTTGCTCTGCAGCACATGGTGTCTTCCTGGACCAGGGATTGAACCTGTGTCCCTTGCATTGGCAAGCAGATTCTTAACCACTGGATCACCAGAGAAGTCCTCCTCAGGAGCATTTAGAGATTCAGCATCCCTGGGTTCCACCCCAGACCTATTGAGTCTGAATCTCCAGGTGTGAGGCCTGGGAATTTCTGTTTCAAAAGTTCCCCAGATGATTTTGATGTTCACTTGGCTTTGAGAACTCTTGGGGGGTGTGGGGGTGGGTGTGACAGTCACAGTCAAGAGGTAACAACTAAGCTCATAGATAAATGACAAGTACTAGTTGAACCCCTGAACCAAGCTCTCTGGAAGCTCACTCCACGCCAGAGGAGCGAGGAGAGGTCAGGAAAGGGAGTGATACGGAGCGAGTTCTTGAAGGATGAACAGTTTTCCAAGAAAGATAAAGGTGCAAGGAGATCTCAGGCACTGGAAATGCCACTCACCAAAGTGTGGAGGTGTTGAGGAAACGTGGGGAGTTGAGTATGGAAGGAGAACGGGGTACCCTTGGCAAATACAAAGAATTGGTCTGGTATTGGGGCCCACAAGATGATGTAGCGCATGGTTCAGAGAAAAGTCTACGGCTTGAATTTGGCATTTCTATACAGTGCCCCTGGGTTGATGTTCAAGAGAAAATGTGAAATGGTTTGAGATCCAGGAAAGCCGTCTGGCTGGAGACCTAGTTTTGGAAGCCAAAGTGTACAGGTAAGCTGCTAGTCATCTGCGCTGCTGGGTGCTGCTATGAGAGCTGCTGCATAGACTCCGGAGGCAGTCCTGGGAGACTCAGGCCTCCAAAGCTCTGGAGGGCACCCAGCACTTTCTGTGGACATAGTTTCAGAGGGTTCTCACGTCTAGACAGAGGCCTCCTGAGGCTGACTCTGCAGGGTGCAGGTTGTAGGGTGAGGTGCCCCATGGACTGCAGCCCGCCAGGCTCCTCTGTTCACGGGATGTTCCAGGCAAAAATACTGGAGTGGGTTGCCATTTCCTCCTCCAGGGAATCTTCCCCACCCAGGAATCAAACTCCTGTCTCCAACATCTCCTGCCTTGGCAGATGGGTTCTTTCCCTGTAGAGCCATGGGGGCTTCTTTTGAAATATGATCCTCTGCTATCTTCAGCTGCCCATGATCACAAATGTGGTAAGGCTATTGACTGAACCCCTCTGACCACCATCCCTTCTTCCAACAAAGAGCTGATGCCAGAGCAAAGGATCTTCTCGCTCATGGGTTTATTTGACAAACACTTATTGAGCATCTGCTCTGAGCCAGGCATTGGGTTTGGCTTGGTGGACATGGAGTTGAATAAGACACAACACGCGGGTATACATCTGCTTCTGCCACAGATGCTATTTTTAAAGCTCTGTGTCCCCTCCTGTATTTTTTGTCTCTGAGCAGAGGAGGGTCAATAGCCTGCCATTTCTGACCAAGAAATGTGCTACGGGTTGAATAAACTCCAGTGAACAAAGAAGAATCTATTTTTAACTTATTTTATTCTTCAACAGAGAGTTTTAATATTGCATCTAGGGTATAAGTCATTCCCCTAGGAGAGCTCTATTTGAGCACAATTGGTTGAATACAGTTACTAGTTCTGAATAATCTTTTTGGATAACAAAAACTTTTGGTGAACAATGATGATAATAATATGAAGAAATAGATGCTCTGGAAGATGCCATGTGTTAAAAGAGGGAACAAAAATCTCAGACATTTTTAATGCTATGTCCGGTCTCTATACAAAAACCTGTCAACTTCAAGCTGTGTTTTAGTCAATTTCACAGTGGGGAACAGAGAAAGGCTGATGGCTTAAGAGAAACAAGTTCAAAGTTGGCAACACAATTGCTGAAACATTTTCTCCAAGGGAGAGCTTTTTATTTGTAGCTAAATATATGGAAATAAAAACCAAATGGAAGTGTAGGCGCACACAAGGGGGCGGGGTAGAGGGCCAGGTGATGTCTGTGGGAACTACAGCCTCCAGGGAGGGTTGAGGAAGATGGGGAACTTTAGGCACCCAACCTGACTGCAAGTGTGCAGAGTGCAAGCTTTGCGGTCTTCCTAAGCTGAGAAAAGGGCATCACCCAGAGTTAGCACCTGATCCTCACCCCAGCTCTGTCACTACCCATTGCAGGTCTCAGTAAATATTTACTGAGTGAGTCATTTGTTTGCATTTTATTAATATTATCATTAACAAGTGCTCTACGGCAATGATGCTTCTGGCCGCATTATCATTCTCCCAGGGTTCAGCTATTAGCAGCAAACCCAAGAGAAACTTATTAAATTACTCTTCGTTTCCATGTCAGATTTTTTAAAGGGAAGGGGACTATTTAAGTTGTAGGAAGCAACCCTTGACCCTCATGACCACCAAGTGTACCCTGGGCTTCTCCAAAGGAATGTCACTAAAGGAAGGCTACGAAGGGAACTTGCCCCAGACACAGTCTGTCCTGTATCCTGAGGAAAAGCAGCTGTTTGGATCCGACAAAGGGGGCCACATTAAACCTGAGCTGTGGTGTGGCTGGGGAATGACGAAGGGGACATAAAGCAGCAGTGGGTGAGGACAAGATGTCTGTGGAGGTGTCATTTTTCTTGAAAGAAAAGGAGGCAGGAGGTGTTAAGAGGGTTGATAAATGAAAGCAGGACTCTTCCCTGGCTACTGAATGTCTCAAAAGTCCCTCCTTCTGGGAGTCCCTTTTTTTTTTTAAATTTATCTTATTGAGGTATAGTTGATTTACAGTGTTGTGTTTTTTCTACTGTACAGCCAAGTGATTCAGTTATATATAAATATATATACACACATATATATTTTCATATTCTTGTCCATTATGGTTTATCACAGGATACTGAAGTTCCCTGTGCTATATAGTAGGACCTAGTTGTTTAACCACTCTCTATATAATAGTTTGCATCTACTAATCCCAAACTCCCAACCTGTCCCTCCCCCAATCCTGTTCCCCCTTGGCAACCACAAGTGTGATTTCTGTGTCTGTGAGTCTGTTTCCATTTTGTAGATAAGTTCATTTGTGTCATATTTTAGATTCCACATATGTGATATCCTATGGTATTTGTCTTTCTCTTTCTGAATTACTTAGTATTGTGATCTCTAGGTCTATCCATGTTGCTACAGATTGCATTATTTCATTCTTTTTATGGCTGAGTAGTATTCCACTGTATATATGTACCACATCTTCTTTACCCACTCATCTGCCAATTTAGATTGCTTCCGTGTCTTGGCTGTTGTGAATAGTGCTTCTATGAACATAGGGGTGCATGTATTTTTTGAATTAGAGTTCTTTTCTGGATATATGCCCAAGAGTGGGATTGCTATCATCAGGCAAGTCTGCTTTTAGGTTTTGAGGAATTGCCATACTGTTATCCACGGGCTGTCTTAGGTTGCTTCAGTTGTGTTAGACTCTCTGCGATCCTGTGGACTGCAGCCTGCTAGGTTCCTCGGTCCATGGGATTCTCTAGGCAACAGTACTGGAGTGAGTTGCCATGCCCTCTTCCAGGGGATCTTCGGGACCCAGAGATCGAACCTGCAGCTCCTGTGGCTCCGGCATTGCAGGCAGATTCCTTACTGCTGAGCCACCGGGGAAGCCCACTGTTATCCACAGTGGGTGCAACAACTTACGTTCCCACCAACAGTGTAGGAGGGTTCTCTTCTCTCCACATCTCCTGAGAATCTCTTTCTGATCCAGATAATAAATAGGATGCATAGTGTTTCTATCAACCAGCATGTGCGCTCTTTAAAAGTCTACTGAAATATGTTTGAAATATTTCCTCTTCGGTGATACCAATAAAAATTCTAAAGGGAAAAATGAGTCCATAATCAACTAACAAACCAGTTGCTTTTGTTTACCGGGTTCCTCTGCTGCTCTTTTCTGTATACGTGCAAGGACAGCTCCCGACAGGCCCAGCGGGTCATCTGGATCACGCGTGGCACAGATGGTGGTGCGCCCTCACCACACACCTTCCCTCGCTGTGTCTTACACGCCTGACGTTCCCAGGGCTCCTCCCAGAGGCCAGATGCTTTTGGCCGCCGTGTGGCCCACACTCTTCTGTTCCTGTGGGAGCCTTGCAACCTACCAGCCCCAGACTTTCCCAAGCCCTGCTTTCACACAACAAGGCCATTCATTCAAAAGGTTGCATTTTGTGTGTGTGCGGGGGTGGGGGCGGTGAGTGAGGTGTAGGGTGTAGTAACTCCTTATTCCTAGCACATGCATGGGAAATTCTATCAAATCTTCCTATATTTTGATTTATTTTAAGGTAATACCATTTTATTGATTTATGCATGCATGCTAAGTTGCTTCACTTGTGTCCAACTTTGTATCCCCATGGACTGTAGCCCATCAGGCTCCTTGGTCCATGGGGATACCCCAGATAAGAATACTGGAGTGGGTTGCTACACCCTCCTCCAGATTATTGATTTATGTGATTCCAGAAATCAGTCTATAATATCCTAAAGCACACGTATCTTGCTTTGTTTAGTAACTTTCCTATTTGGGGATTGTTATACCACTTCCCAAATAATGCCAAAATAAACATTTGTAAATGTTTATTTCGGTATTATTAAAATTGAATGGACATGAATTTGCACAAACTCCGGGAGACAGTGAAGGACGGGGAAGCCTGGTGTGCTACAATCCACGGGGTCACAAAGAGTCAGACACCACTGAGTGAGTGAACAAAAACGACAAACATTTGTGATCTACTGTTCTTTCCTTTGGATTATTTTCTTATTTAATTAACCTTAATTCTTGAGGTTAAATCCCAAGTCCAACCATGAATCAAGGAACTTAAATTTATTTTGGCTTTTACCAAGATTCAGGTCACTGGGACCTGTCTGCAGCTTACAGTCCTGAGACAGAGAATCGTGGTGGGTCTTCTGACAGATTTCCATTCTGTGGAGTGGGGAGCGCTGTTTCCCATGTTGATGGGTGTGTGTGTGTACGTGTGTGTGTCAGGCCAGAGAAGTGAACTGCCCCTGATGTGGGTCTTCTTTCTGGAGGTTTTCATTGAGATTCTGTGAAAACAGATGTGAGCATGGAGAATATGGTGTGACTGAAAAAGTAAGGCAGCCTGTGATTTATTTTAGCAACTTTGAGTCTTTAGGTGTGATGTTTACTAGTCTCTGTGGACGGGTTGGATACCTTTCTGCCTGTGCTGTCATTGGTTTAAATAAACTGGGGGGAAAATATCTACTTTCCCTCTAGACACAGTGCTGAGTGAAGTCATTTGCTTGGGTAGCCTACCCCTTCTCCAGTGGATCTTCCCGACCCAGGACATTTGCTTTAATATCATGTTAAATCAGCTGGGCGAAACCTGGGCAGAGAAATCTAGTCGATTCCCTGAGTGGACCCAGTGTGAGCTCAGCTGGTGATGCTGGGTCCTGAGGCCTGTGGAGGATGGTGGAGCAGTAGGAACTCCTCAGCTGAGAACAGCGGTGCAGAGAAAGCCAGAGAGAAGGGGAAGTGTTGGCAGAGCTGGGAAGCCGTTGCCCGGGGAAGCTACTCATCTCTGCAACAGAGCCACAGCTAACCCTGGCGACCATGTGGCCAAAAACTCAGACAATCCCTTTTGTTCCACCTGAGGGAGATGAGTCGTCAGAGAGCCCCGAGCAAAAGACCTCTCTGCACACAAAGGATTCCCCTTCTGTCTCCCCCAACCCCAGGAGATGTGGGTTCTACCCTCTGGGTTGGGAAGATCCCTTGGAGGAGGGCATGGCAACCCACTCCACTATTCTTGCCTGGAGAATCTCATGGACACAGGTGCCTGGGGGTCGCAAAAAGTCAGACATGACTGAACACACACATACACACGTAACAAAAACTAAAACCATGTTAAAGCTAGTTAACAGCTTATATAATTGGAAAGGATTCAAGCAAACATTATAGGTAAACGTCCGTGGTTCAGAGGTAAGAAATCTGAATTTTAAAAACATCTTTTACGCAGGGTATTAAAAACAAAGCAAACAAATGAGATTTCACACCTTGTTAGTGTATCTTGTTAATCGCAAATGGCAGGTTCTCTCGCTGTGGATCTATAGATTCATGGCAGTGAAGTGAAAGCCTCCTGACGAGTCTGCTAGGGCTGCCACGACAGAGCACCGCAGACGGGCTGAGTTCAGTAACAGATATGTGTCTTCTCGTAGGTCTAGAAGCTACAAGTCAAAGATCAAACTGTCAACAAGGTTGCTGCCTTTTGAGGGCTCTCTTCTCAGCTTGTGGATCGTTGTCTTTACTCTGTTCCCACATGTATTTCTCTGTGTGTGTGTGTATCTGTGTCCTAATCTCTCATGCAGACCCCAGTCAGATTGGATTTGTTGTTGTGGAGTTGCTCAGTCATGCTGGACTCTTTGCAACCCCATGGAGTATAGGCTTCCAGGCTCCTCTGTCCATGGGATTTCCCAGGCAAGAATACTGGAGTGGGTTGCCATTTCCTTCTCCAGGGGATCTTCCCGATCCAGGAATCGAACCCGAATTTCCTTCATTGGCAGGCAGATCCTTTACCACTGAGCCACCTGGGAAGCCCAGATTGGATTAGGACCCACTTTAATGATCTTATAAAACTTTAATTACCTCTTTAAAGACCCTGTCTCCAAATACAGCCACATTCTGAGGTACTGGGGTTAGTTTATATGATTTTTGTTAGTATGAATTTTCAGGAAATAGAATTTAGCCCATCTCATTTCTTCATAAAAATTTTGAGGAACATTCTTAAAATTGTACAAATATTACTGGAGATAGTAGAGAGTAAAATTATTGTATTTCAAGGGGAAAAATGTAGTTTGTGATAAAAGCACTAAACTGGTAACCAAAATGAATACTGATAACTGCTTCTTGGGTAAAGGCAGATCACATTTCATCACTAAGAAGGGCAGAACTGTAAAATTTTCTTAGACTCTGGAAAATACAGAAATAGCATTTTAATGTGAGGATGAGAAAAGTCTGCTGAAACCCTAACCTCCATGGCGTGCCTCACTCATGCTTACCGAAGTCTCTGGATCGTGTTTCTGTTCATATTTTGCACATTCTCATCCAAAGCCTAGTGTGAATGGCCTTTATAATACATTTATTCATTAGGTGCTCCACCTGTGAATTCTCATACAAGGAAAAAAATACTCATTTTTACTTACCGACACATTACTCTCTATATAAATTTTAGGGATGCAGGAATGCACTTCCACTAAGAGAGATTAATGTGTATAATAGTAGGTGCAAGAGTATTCTGGTGGTGGGCATTGTGCTATTTCTTCTACAAAAAGAAGAGATAAGGACGATGTAAGTAATAAAGGGAGGAGACAGAAGAAGGAAAAGGAAATGCAAACTTTCCTCCCACTTCAGTAGAGAGACAAGAACCACCAGATCCTAGAATTTTTGTTCTAATTAAACCCCGAAAAAGATGTAGACATGGGTATGGAGTTGGTAGAGCTTGAAAAGGAAGGTTGGGGTGGGAGAGGGGAGACAGCATATTATCTGTGTTCTTGCTAAAAATCTACCTCTTCTGCAAAATCTGCCTTGAAAATTCCAACTGACATTCATTTAAGCAAATTGTTTATAGATTATCCTTTTCACATTCACATTTTTAAAGTTATCACTCATTTTAACTTCCCTTTGAAAAGTGCTTCAACTTCTCCCCTCGAGTTCCATAGTGAACCTTACAAAGTTCTGGGCACATACTTGGTAGGAACTTAAAAAATTTTTAATATCCTCTTTAGCCATAGAAATTATTCCTACCAACCAGACTACTAGCACAGATGGAAAAAAGAATGAATGGACATACTTTTTGAATGCTACAATTGAAGAGTTCTTAAGAGAAAAAAAAAAAAACACTTCTGGGCCTCAGTGACTCTGCTAAAAAGACAGAAATTCTCTTACTCAGCAAACATGTTTGTTGAGCACCTACTACATGCTAGGCATTGTGCTGGCTGATATGGTTAGAAAGATGAAAAATACATGACGCTACACACAGGAGGCTCACATTTTGGTGGAAGAGATGCTCAAACATCTTAATATCATATAATGTGGGTGATATTGTAACAGAGATATACAGAGTGATGTAGAAACCCAGAATAGAAAGTAACTAATCCATCCTAAAGGAGATCAGTCCTGGGTGTTCATTGGAAGGACTGATGCTGAAGCTGAAACTCCAATACTTGGGCCACCTCATGTGAAGAGCTGACTCATTGGAAAAGACCCTGATGCTGGGAGGGGTTGGGGGCAGGAGGAGAAGGGGATGACAGAGGATGAGATGGCTGGATGGCATCACCGACTCGATGGACATGAGTTTGAGTAAACTCCGGGAGTTGGTGATGGACAAGGAGGCCTGGCGTGCTGCGATTTATGGGGTCACAAAGAGTCGGACACGACTGAGCAACTGAACTGAACCCAGAGTAACTAAGTAGCTAACCTAGTTAGCTACAGAACAGGTTAGCAGGCAGAACGCACTTGAAGGGCAGGTGGGAGTTTACCAGGCAGAGAAAGGAGGGAAATATGTGACAGGCACGTGACAAGATGATGGCAGCAGAGAAGCATAGAGTGAACCTGCTCAGTACACGTTATCACAGTGAAAAATGGAAGCAACTTAAATGCTGGGCATGGTGGGGAAAAGTCCAGGTGTATCACCAAATAGTCACACCACGTACTTTTACATGTTGTTTACAGAGAGATTTTAACATCATGGGGAGGTACTTAGACTATAGAGTTAAAAGAAAAATAAGGGAATGTAATTGTCTCTATGGAATGAGCTCATCTTTTTTTTTTTTTTTAATATAAAAGTCTAGAAGAAAAATGTACATATGTTTTTTGCTCCACTATATTTTTAGAACTCAAACTTTTATGAACTTGTATTATTTTAATAGAAAAATATGATGTCAGAAAATTAAAGAAAATGTAGGGCAGATTCTGGGCCTCCTTGGTGGCTTAGACGGAGATGAATCCACCAGCAATGTGGGAGACCTGGGTTCGATCCCTGGGTTGGGAAGATCCCCTGGAGAAGGGAATGGCTACCCACTCCAGTATTCTGGCCTGGAGAATCTCATGGACAGAGGAGTCTGTGGGCTACAGTCCATGGGGTTGCAAAGAATCACACACGACTGAGCGACTTTCACTTTACTTCGCTTCAGGGCAGGTTGCAGAATGAAGACTGTGGGAGGGAATGAAATAATGCCATTTGCAGTAACATGCATGGACCTGGAGACTGTCATACTGAGCGAAGTAAGTCAGACAAAGAAAGACAAATAAGACATTGCTTCTATGTGGAATCTAAAAAGTGGTACAAACGAACTTATTCACAAAACAGTCACAGAGGTAGAGAACCAACTTATGGTCGCTAGGGAGGAAAAGGGGGAGGAGGGATAAATTGGAGAATGGGATTGACATATATACATTACTATATACAAAATATGCCATTGTTTCTGTTAATCGCTCAGTCATGTCCTACCCCTGGACTGTAGCCTGGCAGGCTCCTTCTATCTATGGAATTCTGCAGGCAAGAACACTGGAGTGAGTAGCTATTCCCTTCTCCAGGGGATCTTCCCAGTCCAGGGATCAAACCCAAGTCTCCAGCACTGCAGGCAGATTCTTTACCATCTGAGCAACTCAATGGACAGGAGTTTGAGCAAACTCTGGGAGATAGTGAAGGTCAGGGAAGCCTGGTGTGCTGCAGTCCATGGGGTTGCAAAGAGTTGGACATGACTGAATGACTGAACAGTGACAATATAAAATAGATAATTAATAAGGACCTATTGTATAGCATAGGAAACTCTACTCGATACTCTGTAATTGAGTCCCATTGACTTAAATGGGAAACGAATCTAAAAAATAGTGGCTATATGTATATGTATAACTGATTCACTTTGTTGTAACCTGAAACTGGTCCAAAACTGTAAATCAACTACCGTCCAATAAAAATTATTAAAAAAAAAAGACTGCAGGAGGGCAACGAGGTTGGCAGGCCACGCTGCTGTGGCCACTTCCTTATCCTGTTGGTAACAGGGAATTACAATAACTCCAGTCTCATACTGAACACTGAAGAGCTGAGTTAAAGTAGAAAAAAGTGACTCATAAAGGGTAAAATATTAATTCTTTCCCTTGAGTTACAGTGGAGTTGCATGCTACTAGGTCTGTAGACTGTGGGCCTGGTTTTCTGTGACTTCTTTTGCCTCTTGATAAGCCCTACCCAGCAATTCTTTCCTCTAGAGTTGGAGTAAATTACTGCTGCTTCTATTGAACACTAGAAGAGGTGCTTGGCTTGTGTTTACATAAATTATATATATGTTTCTATTTTGTCTTTCTACCCGTGTATAAATCAGTTTGCTCTAACAGCTTTTCTGGCAAAAAGCTATGTACTAATGGACAGGGATTTAGGATTTCTTGGTTTTGAAGGGAACAGAGGGACAAAGGATTTGAGATTTCCTTTTTGCCATTACAGAGTGCTTTCCTGAAACATCCTGGGAACCAGGGGGAGACCTTCAGTGTTGGGGCTGAAAGACCACTAGTAAGGAGGGACCCTAAGCTCATACATGGGTTACCTGTTTCTCTGTTTCCCCCCTCCCCTTAGGGTTGGAATGAAAATTGTAACAGAGTCATATTGTTATGATATGACATCAGTATGTCCAACTTGCTAGATTTTATTCAGGTCAGTGCCCCTCCCCCCCCAAAAAAAAAATCAAGACTGACAAATTCTGACTTTGTTTACACGGAGCCGTGTACTCTGGGCTAGCTGCATCAGTCTGGAGGACAGAGGCTCCTAAGCGCCTGCTCACTGCCGCCCTTCGGACCGCAGTACCGTGGAGATGATCCGGCAGGTTCCTCTCTTCCGCCCTCTGTCCTCCGTCAGTGAGCAAGCAGCCCTCAGAGAAAAGTCTCCAGACCTAGCAGAGAGACGGGTCTGAAATCGTGCTGATGGTTTACAGAGCATGTCAGGGGCTTCAGATAGCCCAGCAACGAGTTTCCCTGGGATGAATGTGTAGCTACACAGAGTACATTACTGCCAGGAGACAGACTCTGGCTAAGTTCAGACTGCAAGGAAAATACTTCACTATACCTCTACCTCACTGTAACCTAATTAAGCTTGCAAAAGTTTCCAAAAAAAAAAAAAAAAGCAACAACCTTCTGTTATCAGAATTGAATGAATAAAAAGCCTAGACTCAAAAGTTCCAGGAACTTACCCAGTCTCCTCTCCTCACTGGTCGGGGGAGCACTGGGGCTAAAACTCAGCTCCCCAAGTCTCCCTTTGCTGCTGTTGTCAGCAGTCATGTCCGACTCTCTGCATCCCCATGGACTGCAGCACGCCAGGCCTCCCTGTCCTTCACTGTCTCCCTGAGTTTGCTCAAACTCATGTCCTTCAAGTCGGTGATGCCATTCAACCATCTCGCCTCTGTCGTCCCCTTCTTCTCTTGCCTTTATCTTTCCTGGCCTCAGGGTCTTCTGTAATGAGTCAGGTCTTCACATCCGATGGCCAAAGTATTAGAGCTTCAGCATTGGTCCTTCCAATGAATATTCAGGGTTGATTTCCTTTAGGATTGACTGGTTTAATTCCTTGCAGTCCTAGGTACTCTCAAGAGTCTCAAGTCTCCCTAGACTGTACTAAAGATGCTACTGCAACTTACCTCCATTATTTCTTTTAGGAACATGATATCACCCTCATCTTTTTCTCTTTTAAGATAGTGGCATTAATATGTTTGAAATGTTTTTTTCTCATTTGGATTCCAAAAAAGCTGGTGATGCCCTTTTTTTTAGAGCCGCTAGCTGCTGCACACTGGTTGAGCAGGCTAAAACGGAAATGTGAAAAGTGCTTTTCCCCAGACAGTTAGAATACATAATGAAGGTGGAAAGTTCCAAGACCTGAATCCCCAAACCCAGGCTCATCTCCCCTCTCTCCTTGAAATATAAAAGTAACCCAGCAAGATTTTAAAAATTGGGCTCAAATAAATATTCATCATTTTCCTTCCTCTATGCTGGGTCCTATGGAGCTCTTTGCATTGGCACTCACATATTTAACTGTATAAGTGAGAAAGTATGTGTCACAGCATATGCGACAGCATGAAGGTATGTGTGAATGTGTGTGTGATTATGAGTGTGTGTAAGTACATGTGACTGAGTATGTGTGTAAGTGCATATGTATGAATGTGTACGCATTTAGTTTCAAATAGGAGCTGAGATGTTTATTTCTTTTGAAAACAAGTCAAACTTTTGTAGACCTTTGACACTTATTTTCAGTGCTTTTTAGATGGGAAATGGCATCCATATTGACAGTACGGTTTTCAGAAGAGTGGTTTTTATAGGTTGAGGACACATCAATGGTATTTAAAGATGTTTGGCAATGTCAGGAAATATTTGCCTTCATTTCTTCACTGTTCCAAGTTCTGATATAAGCACCAAGGCACATGTTAAAGGCCAAGATTTTACTTTCAAATACAGCAAAACCTTTATTTATAGGAAAGATATCCATTCCAGTCTTGCCTTCTCGTATTTTAAATCTCACACTGCAGCCAAAATGACTTCAAATCCATGATTGGATATGTCACTCTTTACTTAAATAGCTTTAATTGCCTCTTTAGAGAACAAATATGGGTTTCCTACCCAATTCATCCCCTGATTCCAAATTCTTTTCCTTCAATTGAATGTCCCTACCCTCAAAGCTCAAATCCTGATCCAGAGAAGGATGATGAACAACTTAAGGCCATCACCACCTTCACCCTTTTGATAAGTCTCATGTCCACAGTCATTGGCTCAAGGCTGAAGTGTGCTCTTAGCTGGGGCAACAGAGTGCATCTCAGGACCCTTTCTTGAAATTCTGGGACCTGTCACATTTTCCTCTGGGATGGACTTGAAGCAGATGCAACCCTAGGAAATGACATCATGAAACCAGAATGCTAGGCAGCTTTGAGAAGACTCAATTATTCAGAAAGTGAAGTGAAGGAAAAGAAGCTATTACAACAGTCTTGAAACTCACCTACTTCAGGACTCCCTGGGATACTTGAGCATTACTGGGGAGAGTGCCCGTGACTCCAGCCCTGCCCTCTCTTGCTCAGCCTCATTCGCCTCTTGCCTGAAAGCATCTCTAGGTGAGTAGTGGGCCCCAGTCTCCACTCATGCATGTCTGCAACTCAAGAGGATGCTGGCATGTTCTCCTAGGTGCTCCGTCCCTGTGCTCCTCCTTGGAAGGGTGAGCCTGCGAGGTTCTGCAGCTTGGCTGTATCCAGATAAGCAGCCTGCCGTCAGCCTCCCCTCCCTGCAGGCACTTCTAACCCCCCAAGAGGAGCTCTTTGAGCTCTCCATCCCTTGGTTCCAGAGTGGGGAGAACCAAAGCTCTCTTCTCAGGGCTCCTTAATGCCTTCCTTCTGGATTGCTATTCTGTTTCTCACACAGGCCGTGGAAGTGAATGAAGGCCTGGGGGGTGACCTTTTGTATCTTTCAGCAATTCTGACAAAATATGTCCAACAGCTTCTCTTTAGGATATGGGAACATTATCATTAATTACCCTCAGCATTGGGACTTAAATAAAAAATTCTGAGACAAGAAGAAAAATATTATTCAATCTCCTGTTATACGTCTCAAGATGAAAGGTACATGTTAAAGACTCCCATTGTGAAAATATTTTTAACTGATACATTATAAATGCACGATTTTCATAGACTAATAAAAAGCATACATGGATTTCTAATTAGCAATAAAAAGAACTTTTTCAGAAATATTGTGTTGAGTAAAAAGCAGATGTTGCAAATTCAAATGGTTCAGACAGATAATCTAAGTGAAGTGTAATGGGTTGTGTGTAAGGCAGTAGAAGGTAGAGGGGACCATGGTGAATCCGAGGCACCAGGTTCTATCTGAAAAGATCAGCTGCCACTCAAGTCCAGAGATTTTGTTCCATGAAGAAATATGGTCCTAAACTTAGGAGATCTTATTATTTCTTAGGAGAAGATGGAAATACATTTAAACAAATTATGTATTTTTATTGTTTGGGTTGTGCTGGGTCTTCATTGCTGCGTGCAGGTTTTCTCTAGCTGTGAGCAGAGGCTACTCTTTTTTATGGTGTGTAGGCTCCTCTTGTTGCAGAGCACAGGCTCCGGGCACATGGCCTTCAATAGTTGCAGCACCACGGGCTCAGGTGTTGAGATGTGGGGGCCCCAGAGCATGCAGGCTTTAAGGGCTGTGGCACAGGGCCCAAATCGCTCAAGGCATGTGGAATCTTCCTGGACCAGGGATTGAACTCATGTCCCCTGCATTGGCAGGTGGATTCCCATCCACTGGACCACCAGGGAAGTCCTGGAAATCCATTTTTGAAATGTAAAGTGTCCCAAATTTTAAATAATGGTGACAGATTAAATAAAAAAACATACCCATTGGGCCCAACAAATGCCTGGCAACTGGCCAAACTGGGTATTTGGACCAATGATTTACCACCTCTGAGAAAGCGCTATGTAAATATTGGTTGTTATGATAATGGAGTTGATGGATGCTCTATCAACATTTTGTAAACAATGCTCTAAAATAGTAACCGTACATTTCAGTGATCTAAAAAATGCCGATCTCATCCCATTCTCCCGAAGCTCAGCTCAGCTCTCCAAGGTGGCCTTGCTGGGAGGGCAGACGCTGCAGTGACTGGATGCCCGCTGTGTGCGAATCCGCTTCAGTGCGTCCAGCTCTTTGCCACCTTATGGACTGTGGCCCACCAGGCTCCTCTGTCCATGGCATTTTCCAGGCAAGAATACTGGAGTGGGTTGCCATGCCCTCCTCTAGGAGATCTTCCTAACTCAGGGATCTAACCTGTGTCTCTTACATCTCCTGCATTGCAGTGGGTTCTTTACCACTAGTGTAGGGATTGGGTGGTGGCCTTTAATTCCTAGAGCAGTGGTCTGTGGAGGGATAGGCCAGCAAATCCTTCATCAGAGGGTGGAGGAGGACAGTTCTCCTCACTTGCATATCACTGTCTTTCAATCAAGGAGGTGGGATTGGTGGGGAAAAGGATGAAAGGTAAATAACTTGGTCCCAAATAGAATCTCACCCAACAAATGAATGACTAGGGTAGAAGAGTCATGGTTATACTTGAATCCAATTACTTTTATCAAGTGATTTTAAAATTCAGTCTGATTCATTTGTTTTCAGTTCAGTGAACCCTGTGCTATAGAAATGATTTTTGTAAACATCTCTCAGGCCAAGAGGCTTTTGTTTAGGCTTCATGAAGAATCAGCAATGCACTGCTCTGAGAAATTTTGCCCTCCGAGTCAATTTATGTGACGACGTTAGAATAATTGCTTGGGTGATATGCAGAGAAAGATGCAGGAAGCAGTGGTTTCACATGAAAGCTTTTTGTAAAATGCACAATTCAGAAAGTCCACCAATGGCTTCCAGCAGCTCTGCTTGCTGAGGTCCTTACTTGTCATCCTGGAATCTGTCTCATTGGTGGTGGGAATATCGCTTTCCTGAATGTATATGCTTTTATATCAGCTTCTTTTAGTGGCAAAGAAGTGGCAGGCTGCTTCCTGGACTTTTCCCCTCCGCTTCCCATTCTTGCTTGTCTATCACCTGCTCCTGCCTCTCCCTCTGTAACTGACACTTGTGTGTGCATGCAGATGTATATATATGTACATTACATAGCATATACCAACTCTTAGATTCTCACTTCACTTCCAGGGTGGTACTGGGAGAGGGTTTTCTTGAGCAGTGTTAGCACTGGCATGGGGAAGAGGGAAGAATAAAGAAAGGATGAATAGCATCTTAAAAATCACAGTTCTCATCAAGTTTAAAGTTAACCTTTTAGAATCATTCTATTTTACTTAAAAATAACCTTTCACAAGGAAGAATGCCTCTGGCTATGTTTATAGCTCTAAAAGAGTAGATACTGACTTTTAAAAAAAACTGGTTGACTTGATCACTGATACAGTTATTATTTCTCGAGCCTCTTAAGTGTCAGGTAGTGTTTGAGTAGTGGGAAGAGCACAATAGGAAAATACCCCAAACACCGATCTTTCTCGTGGCTGTAAGTAAATTAGAATAAAGCAGTGAGCTTCTCATCAGAGGGCAAATTATCAGTAGGTGGCTGGTGAGATCAAGCACCCATGACTAACGTGATTTGCATTTTAAGTGCACAAACACTGTTTTCTGTAATGAAGCATAGTTTCTTTCTTTTCTTTTTTTTTAAATCACAATTTTAGAGAATGAGAAGAGAGATAGGAAACAGAGAATGAGAACCCATAGTCAACTCTATCATATACCGGTGTTAAAAGATAAACTGAGCATTATTAAACATTTTAAGAGTTTATTCCAACAAAAATCAATTTGAATCGGGCAGCATCCCCCCTAGCAGATATAAAGGAGCTCAGAAAAGCTGTATAGTGTTAAGATTTCTGTAGGCAGAAGGGAGAAGGAACAAGGGACTCACACACACAAAAAAGCTGGTTTGTTATTGCAAGTTTACTTTCCTTTAGGGGGTGGCAAGATCTATCAGGCAGATTGCCTAACTAGCGCTGATCAGGTGATTCCTGATTGACTGGTTTCAGCTTCCACTTCTGGGACAGCTGAAACTGAACAAGCTGTAATTACCCTTGGTTTGGTGATGCAGGGCTTAACATAAACCAAATAGAGCAGGACACTGTGGGGCTTCCCTGGGGACAGACCCCTGTGTCCCTCAGCTGCCTGTTGTTTGTAGAAAAGCTTTAGTCTTCTAGACCTTTCCCCCCAAAAACAAATTTAATCAGAGAAGCGAGAAAATGCTGAAACAGAGGAAAACAGTCAAGCAAGACAAAATAATAATAGTCGAGCCATGAAACAAAGTCACAGGCTTTTAGTTCCTCCTTAAGTGCTATAGGGTTTGATCTCTGGGTTGGGAAGATCCCCTGGAGGAGGAAATAGCAAACCAACCCAATGTTCTTGCATGATAACCCCAAGCACAGAGGAGCCTGGTGGGCAACAGTCCACAGGGTCACAAAGAATAGACACAGCTGAGTGAGCACGCAGTGGCTACAGATAATACCCTGCCATAGCCTTGGGTTGTTTTGCAGATACTAAATCCTCCACCAGGGTGGGAGAAGTTACCAGCATGCTGACCATAAGCACCTAGACCCCAGATAGTTGGAACCACAAGGCTGATAATACTGATTCCCAATTACCTTATCACAAACTAATCAGAAGAAAGTTCAGGAGCTGATCAGGCACCCTGCAGCCTTCTCCTCAACTTGCCCTTCAGAACATTTCCCTGACAGCCACTGAGGAGTTCGGGTCTTTTGATCACTAGCTGCCCCGCCTGTTCTCCTTGCCTGGCTCTCCATGGGGTGCCTTGTAATGAACACTGTGCTTTTCTTCACCACGAGCCAGTGGCAGTAGATTGGCTTTACAGCGTACTAGCAGACCCAAGTTTGGTTCAATAAGAAAATGAACCTGTTGTCTTGTTTTTAACACTAGTCTTGCCACCTTGGGGGCTTCCCTCATGGCTCAGATGGTAGAGAATCTGCCTGTAATGCGGGAGACCCAGGTCTGATCCCTGGTTCAGGAAGATCCCCTGGAGAAGAGAATAGCAGCCCACTCCAGTATTCTTGCCTCAAGAGCCCCATGGACAGAGGAGCCTGGCAGGCTACAGTCCATGGGGTTGCAAAGAGCCAGACATGACTGGGTGACTAACACTTTAACTGCCACCTTGGGGAGGTCCCCCCTTCCCCTTCAGTGCCCTTGTTTGCAAAATTGAGTTGACCCGTAAGATAGCACTCAGCTGGAATTTAGGCAACGTGCTCTCAGGCAAAAGCATTTTATCCACCGTACAGTGCTACAGAGAATGTGATTAAGCTTGGATGGAGTTAGGGAGAGTGGGGGAGAGAGAGACACGGCAGGCACAGGGAGACCGGAACTGAAATGGAGACAAACCTAAGAAGTGAGGCGACCCAGGGCAGGGCAGTGCCCAGGAAGCGGCTGCTCTTGGCCTCACAGGGCCTGAGCGAGATTGAGGCAGGGGGAGCCTCTCTGGGGAGGCGCTGTCCTCACTAACCTGCGTAACATGTGAGGGAATCTGATGGACTTTCAACTCTGGACAGATACTTCTGAGAGCAAGTCACTGTGTTTTTCTGGGGTTCCAAGTTCCTAGCAACTGCCTGCGAAGCAACATCGGAGCTCCCACCATTGGCAAGTTACAGGCGGGAGCATGCTGTCTGTCTGGAATAGAAAGCTGGCTGCCCTCCTCTCTAGACCCTGGGAACCTCCCTACCCAGTAGTCCACTTCGCCTTCCTTACAGAGTTGAAAGTTTTGGTGTGTGCAGTTTGATATGCCCTTTTAAAAAGGATGTTAGAAATAGAGATTACACTCTAGTGAAGATGTATATATCAGATTATAAAATCAGAGAGTGTCAGGGGACACTAGAGACCACCTAATCCAAGTTCCACACTTTGTAGGTAGGGACTCAGGTTGGCAATGATCCTCCATCTGACCTGCCCTGCGGGAGTTGGCATCATTTCATCTTCTCTCCACACCCACTCTGACTGCCTAAATAGTCTGTAATTAGGGTGTATCTTTAGCCATAAAGTTGAATTCATATCTATTTATTGAAAAGGATGGGTTCCCCTGGTGGTTCAGTTGGTAAAGACTCCCCTTGCAGTTCAATAGACCGGGGTTTGAGCCCTGGGTCAGGCAGATCCTCTGGAGGAGGAAATAGCAACCCACTTCAGTATTCTTGCCTGGAGAATCCCATGGACACAGGAGCCTGGCGGACCACAGTCCATGGGGCTGCAAGAGTCGGACATGACTTAGCAACTAAACCACCATCACCACCATCAGAAAGAGTTATGAGTTTTCTTATTATTTTTAAGGTTTGTTGTACTAGTTCATTGAACTCTTGATTTGTGTGTGTGCATGTGTGTGTTTGTATGGTTTTCCCAGCTGTGTTGGGTGATCTGGTTCACTGCAAATCCCAGTTTGTGGGAAAGAGAGCCGACGCCCTCCAACAAGCTCAGTGAAAGGCTAATAACTGCGCGGCCCGAGGGTGACCAATAAGTTTCTAGTCACTTCAATTTTTATCACAATCTTATTTTCGTATTTGACTAAGTTTCACTCATTTTTAAATTTCAAGTTCAAACTCCTTTTGAAGTTCTCTTCCCCACCAGCCCCCAGAGGTCATCCCTGTTGATTGTCATGGCTGTGTGTGTGTGTGTGTGTGTGTGTGTGTGTGTGTGTAGGGAGGACCATGGTCTGTCCTTTACAAGCCTCACACGGGTGTGTGTGTGTGTGTGTGTGTGTGTGTGTGTGTGTGTGTGTAGGGAGGACCATGGTCTGTCCTTTACAAGCCTCACACGGGTGTGTGTGTGTGTGTGTGTGTGTGTGTGTGTGTGTAGGGAGGACCATGGTCTGTCCTTTACAAGCCTCATACCTCCCACCCACCCCCCCACGCCCCAGCCAAGCCCTCCAGTCCCGGGGACAGAGGAGGGCAGGCCCCTGGGCAGGCCGGTCTCCGGCTCAACCAGGCGGTCCTTTCTGGTGCAGTCCTCGTGGGGCTGGGGTTCAGTGTTGCCCTGGAGAGCGTGGCGGCTGCAGGGCTCCCCACCCGGCCTGGCAGAGCCAGCTCCTGCTGCGCACCCCCACCCCACCCCTCAGACCCTCCCGAGACTGCCCAGCCCTGGCCCCTGTGCTGGCTTCCGGCAATGCCCCCCGCCCAGCGGGTACACCTTAGGCTGAGGATCGACGAGGCAGCGTGAGCTCGGCTCCCATCTGAGGTGGCCGCCCCATCCTCGGGGAGCCCTGGCACCCTTGCCAGGGCCATCGGAGGGGTGTGGGCGGCCCTCCTGCCCAGGCTGGACCTCACCTCTTGCCTTCTGTGGGGGATGGATCAGCACCTCAGGGGCTAAGCAGACATGGGCGATGGTATGGACTGCCCTCCTCTCTTTCTTGCAGACACCCCATCTTAACGAGGGAGTCTCTTGGTGGTTCTCCCCCACACTGGACCCTGGGGAGAGTCTCCCCACACGAAGGCTTTTGACAGACTCCCTCCCTCTTCTTTTCTAACCTGAGTCGGGGCGGGGGTGCTCTTGGAGCTCAGGTTGGTTTGGGGAACCCGCAGGAAGCCTGCAGGTCCTGCTCCAGCTGCGAGCTAAGCAGGGGTCTTTAGTGCCTTTGTTCTTGGTTTTGGGCCTTTGCTCAAACGACCGGAAAACAATCCCTCCCGACAGCGTGCTCTGTTCTCTGCCAAAGAGTGCAATCGTGACCCCTGCTGGTTCAAGGCCAGAAGTGCAGTCCAAAATGCCACATAGACCAGCATAGAGTTCAGAGCTGCAGGTTTTAGTTTTAATTAGCAAACATGTCTGATTTTTCTCTAGGCCTTCTATTACTGCATAAAGAGCTAAATTTTCTTTAAGAAGTTATTTTTTTTTTGTTTTTAATACTGAATAAAGATTGCCAAAAATAAGATTTTCAGCATAAGTTGAAAAATAGGTAACAACATTTGTTTATTTTAATTTTAATTATTATTTACTTATTAATTATCCCAAAACTCTGTAACTAGGTCATCTGGCTGGATCAGTGAGTGGCCAGGGGAGGCCAGATTCCAAGGCTTCCGATACAGGGGGATTTGTATCCCACTGGGGTTCATGGATCCCTATTGTATATCCTAAAGCCAGCACAGGTCATTCTGATCCCCAGCCCCCTCAGTTTTGTGGTTTAACTGCATGCCAAGTGTACCCCAAACTGTGCTTGAGAGTAACAGACCCCCTCATTACAAGGCCCCGAATGACATTCTTTAAAGTTCATGTAATGGTAGGTTAATTATTTTGGCACCAGTGTCTACTTGGAACACACAAGCCAATTGTCAAACTAACCCTTCAGCAATGATGCAAAATTCCTGCAAGGATGCAGGATTATAGAAATAATCAATCCAGAGGATTTCAACAGAAAACAAACTTGCTTTTAGTAGTGGTTAAAAATCAAAGCACCAGGCTTCCCTAGTGGTAAAAAACCCCGCTGCCAATGCAGGAGACACAGGTTCGACCCCTATATCGAACACAAGTTCCATATCCAGGAGGATCCCACATGCTTAGAGCAAGGAAGCACGTGGGGCACAGCTATTGAGCCTGTGCCCTAGAGCCCGGAAGCCACAACTACTGAGCCCACGTACCCCAACTCTGAAAGCTGTGGGCCCTAGAGCCTGTGCTCCTCAGCAAGGGAAGCCACTGCAATGGGAAGCCTGTGTACCACAGCGAGAGAGTAGCCCCCGCTCTCTGCAACTAGAGAAAAGCCCACACAGCAACACAGGCCCTGCACAGCCAAAAATCAATCAGTAAATAAGTAAAATTATTAAAAGAGAAAAAAAACCCAAAGCACCATGACTACTCACAGACGGGGGCGGGGGATGTTTCCAGTCTTCTGAGCACATGGGGTTTAACCACAGGATCACTTCCTATGGTCCACTGTTGGGGAACCTGTTGGACCAGGCAACACCTCTTTATTTCATGACCAAAGAGTCTAAAATGTTTTTATATCTGACTTCATTCACCTTTTGCAGACATATTAATAATACATGCTCTTTGGGTGACAGGGGAAATAGTAAAAAAAAAAATGTTGATGGGAGGAAGTAATTTAGAAAATTACTTCTTCATGGGGTATAAGCAATAATTTTGTTAAAGGACTTTTACTGCAAAATTAAAAAGATAGACATCTGGTTTCATGGTGGCTCTAATTTCCCAAATCTCTAAAGTGAAGCATAAATGGAATCAGGAAGCCTCATGGTCACAGAGATAAGGCTGTTGATCTTGAAGCGGAAGCAGCTGAGTAAAGGTCAGCCGGCAAACAGGTGAGCAGGAAGGACGGACCCAGACAGACGCTTGGAAGCTAATCACTTAGGGACAGTGTGACCGACCACTGTGATGTTTCTGAGTCCCCACATTACACCAGACACTTCTTTAATGCCCTGCTTTGTGGGGTCCCTAAATAACCTCTTTGGAAAGAGATCTGGCCATATGAATGGCTTACAAAGACTTGTTTAGTCACCAAGTTGTGTCCGACTCTTTGCGACTGTAGCCTGCCAGGTTACTCTGTCCATGGGATTCTCCAGGCAAGAATACTGGAGTGGGTTGCCATTTCCTACTCCAGGGGATCTTCCTGACCCAGGGATTGAACCCACGTCTCCTGCATCGGCAGGCGGATTCTTTACCACAGAGCCATCACTTTCAGGGTATTTTCCTTTGCTTTGTTTGGCTGATGCTCAGTATTCCACAGTTATAGATTCGATCTTTTATCTTGTGTGTGCGTGTATGTGTGTGTGTGTGTGTGTTTGTATGCTAGGGCCTGCTTCTGCAGGCACCATACTGTATAGCTTCTACAGGAAGACCAGAGTGCTTCTTAAACTGGGGCAGGGCCTGGTCCTTCCCTAGAGACCCATCTTAATAGCTTGGGCTGCCATAACAAAATACCTCAGACTGGGTGGCTTAAACAATACACATTTATTTTCTTATGGTTCTGGAGGCTAGAAGTCCACAGTGGACTAAATGTTTGGGTTCCCTCCAAAATTCATAAGATGAAAATCCAATTGCAGTATGATAGTATTTGGAGATGGAGCCTTTGTAGGTAATCAGGTCATGAGAAGGGGGTTTCCTAATAAGTAGAAGCCAGAGAGCTAGCTAGCTGTCTCTCTAGCCTGTGAGGTTGCAGTGAGAAGTTTGCAGTCCACCCAGCCAAGGGCCCCCGCCTTATCTTGCTGGCAGAGTGAGCCCTGCTTCTGGCTGGTGAGATGGGAGAGCCTTCTCTGAGAGAGGGAATGCAGAAGCCGGAGCAGGCTTCCAGAGGCTGTGATGCTTTGCTTTCAGAGCATAAGAGATGGGGGACCCTGGGGACTCAGTGGGGGTTCTCAGAGTCTGTTGAGACCGGGTGCCTGGGAAAGAGACATCGCCTCCCCCTCTCCTTCTTTGGTGCCACCTTCTGCCTGAAAGCTTTTCTCCTTGCGGCTGGCAGGTACTCAGGCCATCCCTACATGCCTTTCCTCCTGAGTGCCTTGCGGGGCTCCTCCCCAGAGCATCACTTTTGATGGTGATGGATCCACCAGATCCACTGCCGGCTTTGGGCCCCAAGTGTGATTATTTTGTCACAGCCTCTTTGGTCCTGCCCAGCCCCAGCCCCAGCCCAGCCCCCTCCTTCTGTGCAGTCAGATGCCACTCTGCCCACCTGTCCCAAGCTGGTTCCGCTTGAGGTTGACCAGTTGCTGCGTCTTGTCACTCCCTCATAGCTCTTCACACAAATGCTGCGGAGCCCTCAGCTCTTGTAGGTCTGGACCATTCCTGGGAACATTTAGAACCAGAATATTTAGAAGCAGGAAGAGAACACAGGGATATTGTCATCACAAATCCTTTTTGGAAAGTAGAGTCAGGAAGATAATAAATACAGGATTAAAAAAAAATCAAGACACAGGTGGACACTTTCCCAGAAAGGAAACAGTAGAGAAGCAAGGCTGGGTCCTTTAGGAGATGCATTTTGCGCTCTTCATCATTTTGTCAGACTCAGACCAGAGAACCCCTTATGTCAGGCTCTGGAGGAAGTAAGGTAAGAGGCTCCATTTTCAAATGGCAATAACAACAATAGCATCAGTAGCAGCTGATATTTCTTGAGGAGTTTTTGCCAGGCACCAAGTGCATTGTGTGTGTGGTCTCATTGAATCCTTACAACCGTACCATGAGGCACATACTGTTAATATTCCTTTTTTATCAGATGAAGATGTGGCAATGTGGTGCTTAGCAGGTGACATGGCTTATCCGTGCATCTCACAGCTCGCCTCCAAACCTGGCTGCCCACTTTGGGTGCTGCAGTGTGTTCTGGGATGAAGAGTGTCCCCCACAACCCATGTCCAGCTGGACCCTCAGACTGTGACCTTACTTGCAAACAGGGTCTTTGCAGATGCAGTTAGTTAAGATGAGGTCATATTGAATTAGGGTGGGCCCTGAATCCAATGACTGGTGTCCTTGGAGGAGGCCACCTGACGACAGAGAGACACGCAGAGGAGGCACATGAAGACCGAGGAAGAGATGGGAGGGGCATCTCCAGGCCAAGGAGAGCCAGGGGTTGCTGACAGCCACCAGAAGCTAGGAGATCTTGGAGCAGATTCTTCCTCAGAGTCTCAAGAAGGAACCAAATGTGCCAACAGCTTAGCTGCTAACGTCTAGCCGCCACAACTGTGAGGTAATGCATTTTCGTTGTGGTTTGTGGTTCACTAGGAAAATAATACAATGGCTAAATGGTTAATTTCCCATATTATTTTCTAACTGTCAAAAAGATAATGGGTTTCCAGGTACTCTCCATCTTCCTTCATTTCAAAGTCGTGGATGTGTTGATTTGACAAGGCTTATTTTAACCCAGACTCATTTCCTCCCTTCCACAATTTCCTTGGTTTAGTTGTGTAGCAGTCTGCCATCTAGTGGCAGTAAGTGAGAATGCATGTCATTTTTTTGGAAATGGCTTGAAGTTATTGGCTTCCCAGGTGGCTCAGTGATTAAGAATCCGCCTGCCAACGGAGGAGATGCAGGAGACACAGGCTCGATCCGTGCGTTGGGAAGGTCCCCTGGAGAAGGAAATAGCAACCCACTCCAGTATTCTTGCATGGGAGATCCCATGGACGGAGGAGCCTAGTGGACTACAGTCCACGGGGTCACAAAGAGTTGGACATGATGGAGTGACTAAACTCTTGCCCACAAACATGATGTGAGTGATCTCTGGCCCCTGAAGAGAAGAAAATTCTGCAGCATAATCTTCCCTAAATATTTTTTGTAGTGACACGGGATAATTCAAATAATTTCCCCAAATTATATCTAGGCTTTAAAAGACAAGTAAAATTAAAATATTGATTTTAAGTCAGACTTTAGGCAGAATTGAACTTTTTTTGCATTATCTGTATAATTCAAAGTATATGAGGCAGTTTGCATTAAAAATACATGAATATTGTGGGCATATTTTGTAGTCTTAATGGGGGTTAAAGTCTACGCAGTTCTCTTTCTTTTCTTATATTTGGACCAAAGCTATTCAGATGGACCTATTTTTTCCTATTTATAAAGATGAAGAAATTGAGCCAGATTAACTTGACCCCAAATAACATAATTAAAGAATAACATCTCCAAAACTCAGCCCGTCTGTCCAACTTTTTTTTTTTTTTGCAGACTTAAACTTCTATCCTTTGGTCTTGTCAGATAAAGCTGTTAATTTAAAAGGCTCAGAGTAATTCATGGCCACACTATTTGGTTATAAATTCCCAGTCTCTGAAGGAGCCTATATCCCACTAAAATATTGTTCCTATGGGGAAAAGTCAAATGAGTTTTACACTTATTGGCAGAAAAATATTCCTATGAAAAGGAAAGATCATACAGTTTTATCTTCATGGAAGGAAAAAAAATAAAAGTGATTGTGAAGCTCCAATAATAAAGTTCACTTCCTAAATACATTCTTAGAATAAGAATTTAGAGGGAAAGAATAGAAACAGTGAACAGAACCATTTATGTTTGTGGCTTCGATTGAGTGGGTGACAGGCTTTTATTCCTACTGGTTTATGAATATATTCACTAGTTACATCTTTTGGGGAAGTATATCATTCAAAAAGGGTGGCAAGAGAACACATTTGAACATTTCATTGATTAAAAAATTTCCAAGGTGTGTTAAGGTATTTTAGAATTTAGTATTTCTAGAAATTTCTGAATATATGAGTTGGGAAAAATTATTTTAGTGTTTAGAGATCTTCCTTTTAGGACAAGTTAACATTTTACCCAAGTGTCATAAATATTCATACAAAATGAACATAAATCAGCCCAGTTAGAGGCCAACACTATCAGCTTCCTCAAAGCTCAGTGTTCTCTCCTAGAAATGTTAAGTTCCTTCAATTTGAAAAAAAACAATATGCTTCAGAGGTTTTCTGCCCATCATCAAGGGGAATGGGCATTTTTAAAAGACACATCTGCTCTATCTGTACTAGACTTTTGAGGGAAGATTGGAGTCAGGGCACTGGAGAGGGGATGGATATCTACTCATTAAAGTAGTAGAAATGATTCCCATTGACCTTGAACCCCAGGATCTGAACATGTTTCCTCAATTGTTTAAAAGTTAATTCCCTCTCCAGGAAGACATGATTGAATTTTATGATAGTACTGAATCGGCTTGGCTGAAAAAATTAAAAAACATTTTCCATTTTCTTGTGTGCTCTTGCCAGAAATATAAGGTAATCTGTTCTGTCTGGAGGGTATGCCTAACTTTAAATTATCTTTCAAGGCTTGGATGAAATGTATTTTATTAGCTACTTACTTTTATTAAGCAAGAAGTTGACTTCATTGTTGAAATTGGGAAGGTGATTCTGAAGTTCATATGGGATCGTAAGGGACCTGGATTAGCCAAAGCAATATTGAAAAAGAAGAACAGATTTGGAGGACTCACATTTCCCAATTTCAAACTTGCTACAAAACAATGGTAATCATGACAGGGTAGTACCGAACAAGGTTAGATCCCTGGAATAGAATTGAGAGTCTAAAAAGAAACCTGCACATCTCTGCTTAACTGAGTTTTGAGAGTCAAAAACCATCCAATGTGGGCATAAAAGTCTTTTCAATAAATGGTTCTGTGACAACTGGGGTGCCACATGTACAATAATGAAGTTGAACCCTTACATCACACCACACACACTATTAACTCAAAATGAGTCAAAGACCTAAATGTAAGGGCTAACACTACAAAACCCTTAGGAGAAAACATAGGGGTAACCTTTCATAGCCTTGAATTTGGCAAAGACTTCACAGATAAGATACTGAAAACAGAAGCAACAGAACAAAAAATAGACAAACGATTCTTCATCAAAATTAAAATCAAATTTGATTCAAAGGACACCATCCAGAAAGTGAAAAGTCTTTCAGGATAAGAGAAAATATTTGCAAATCACACCTCGGATAAGAATCTAGTGTCTAAAATAAAGAGCTCTCAAAATTTAATAATAAAAAACAAATAACCTAATTAAAACTGGGCAAAGGAGCTGAATAGACATTTCTTCAAGGAAGATGTATAAATGGCCAATAAGCGTTTGAAGAGATGCTTGATGTCATTAGTCCTTAGGGATATGCAAGTGAAAACCACCAAGAGGGACCACTGCACCACCACTATACCCACTAGTATGGCTCGAATAAAAAATCAAATAATAACCAGTGTTGATGAGGACGTGGAGAAATCAGAACCCTCATTCACAGTGGGATGTCAAAGGGTGGAAATGTTCCTCAAATGCTTGAACATAGAGCAACCATGTGACCGAGAACTTCTAGGTAAAAATCCAGAATAAATGAAAACATGTCTACAGAAAAACTTGCACACAAATGTGTATTGCAATATTATTCTTAATAGCCAAAAGATGGAAAAAGTCCTAATGTCCATCAATTGACAAATGGATAAAAAAACAATGTGGAGCATACCTGTATACAGTGAAATATTATTTAGCCATAAGAAGGAATGAAGTAGTGACACATGCTGAGACTTGTATGAATGTTGAAACCATTATAAGTGAACAAAGCCAATTTGTGAGACACGGTGTATCATATGACTCCATTCATATAATGGAGAGTGGTAGAACAGAGAGTAGGTTCGTGGTTGCCTAGAACTGGGAGTGTCCTGGAGAGGTAGGGGGTGAGAGCTAAAGGTGAGAAAAATGTCCTAAAACTGACTGTGGTGATGGTTGAACATATCTGTAAATATACTAAAAAACACTCATTTTAAATGAGTGAGTCATATGCTGTGTGAACTATCATCTCACACCCGCTTTAAAAAGGCACACTGCCATTAATCATCTGAGGAACTGAATCAGTTCTTTCTCTCAATGTATATATGTGTACAGATAAACATGCATGCATGTATATATACACATATATGTATGTTTTATAAGATTTGATGTTATTACAAGGAGTGAAGTGAAAGTCGCTTAGTCGGGTCCGACTCTTTGCGACCCCATGGGCTATACAGTCCGTGGAATTCTCTGCAGAATATTTGATAAAGAGTACTAACAGACTAGTTACATTTAATCTGCAGAAATAGGATAATTTTTCCATACAAAAATAGAATGAAAGTGGGTTATGCTACCTTGAACACTCTTGGTTGATCCGTGAACTATTTCTCAAAATCCCCCTGGGCTAGTCTTCCTGGCAGTACCTGTCACCTCGCAGCTGTGTGCCACTTCTGTGCCTTCCTCTGCCTCACGTATCGCTGCTGGTTCATCTTCCAAAATGCTGGCTTCTTTCCCCTGCCCTATACTTATGCATGTGTGCTCAGTCATGTCCAGCTCTTTTGCAACCCCATGGACTGTAGTCCCCCAGGCTCCTCTGTCTATGGGATTCTTCAGGCAAGAACACTGGAGTGGGTTGTTATTCCCTTCTCTAGGGGATCTTCCCAGCCCAGAGACTGAACACGAGTCTCTTGCATCTCCTGCATTGGCAGTCGAATTCTTTACCATTGAGCCAGCTGGGAATTCCCTTCCCTTGCCCTGCCAGTGTATTGTTTCCTGTTACTTCTCCAGTTTTGTGGAGAAGGGAATGGCAATCCATTTCAGTATTCTTGCCTGGAGAATTCTATGGACAGAGGAGCCTGGTGGGCTACAGTCCATGGGATCACAAAGAGTTGGACACAACTGAACACTCCAGGTTTTCTCCTCCAGAGCACCATTTGGAGCCCAAATAAGACATTTAGAGGCCCCAGGACTAAGGAGATAATGGTGCCAGCCCCTCCACCCATCTCTCACCTGACATAATTCAAAATAAAGCTTCACTCTTCTATAAGTGATACAAGTCACATCTATGTTGAAATGGAAATAGCCACCCCACCCCCCCTTTTTTTTTTTTACAATTTTGTCTTGCAAAATGCTAAGATCAACTTGGCAAAGTCTAATCCTGGGTTGACCAAAAAGTTTGTTGGGTAAAGAGCTTATTGATCAGCCCAGTGTTTCTTTTTTTTTTTTTTAATTTATTTATTTTTTCAGTGGGTTTTGTCATACATTGACATGAATCAGCAATAGATTTACATGTATTCCCCATCCCGATCCCCCCTCCCACCTCCCTCTCTACCCGATTCCTCTGGGTCTTCCCAGTGCACCAGGCTCGAGCACTTGTCTCATGCATCCCACCTGGGCTGGTGACCTGCTTCACCATAGATAGTATACATGCTGTTCTTTCGCAACATCCCACCCTCACCTTCTCCCACAGAGTTCAAAAGTCTGTTCTGTACTTCTGTGTCTCTTTTTCTGTTTTGCATAGAGGGTTTTTACCATCTTTCTAAATTCCATATATATGTGTTAGTATGCTGTAATGTTCTTTATCTTTCTGGCTTACTTCACTCTGTATAAGGGGCTCCAGTTTCATCCATCTCATTAGGACTGGTTCAAATGAATTCTTTTTAACGGCTGAGTAATATTCCATGGTGTATATGTACCACAGCTTCCTTATCCATTCATCTGCTGATGGGCATCTAGGTTGCTTCCATGTCCTGGCTATTATAAACAGTGCTGCGATGAACATTGGGGTGCACGTGTCTCTTTCAGATCTGGTTTCCTCAGTGTGTATGCCCAGAAGTGGGATTGCTGGGTCATATGGCAGTTCTATTTCCAGTTTTTTAAGAAATCTCCACACTGTTTTCCATAGTGGCTGTACTAGTTTGCATTCCCACCAACAGTGTAAGAGGGTTCCCTTTTCTCCACACCCTCTCCAGCATTTATTGCTTGTAGACTTTTGGATAGCAGCCATCCTGACTGGCGTGTAATGGTACCTCATTGTGGTTTTGATTTGCATTTCTCTGATAATGAGTGATGTTGAGCATCTTTTCATGTGTTTGTTAGCCATCTGTATGTCTTCTTTGGAGAAATGTCTGTTTAGTTCTTTGGCCCATTTTTTGATTGGGTCATTTATTTTTCTGGAATTGAGCTGCAGGAGTTGCTTGTATATTTTTGAGATTAATCCTTTGTCTGTTTCTTCATTTGCTATTATTTTCTCCCATTCTGAAGGCTCTCTTTTCACCTTGCTTGTAGTTTCCTTTGTTGTGCGAAAGCTTTTAAGTTTCATTAGGTCCCATTTGTTTATTTTTGCTTTTATTTCCAATATTCTGGGAGGTGGGTCATAGAGGATCTTGCTGTGATTTATGTCGGAGAGTGTTTTGCCTATGTTCTCCTCTAGGAGTTTTATAGTTTCTGGTCTTACATTTAGATCTTTAATCCATTTTGAGTTTATTTTTGTGTATGGTGTTAGAAAGTGTTCTAGTTTCATTCTTTTACAAGTGGTTGACCAGTTTTCCCAGCACCACTTGTTGAAGAGGTTGTCTTTTTTCCATTGTATATCCTTGCCTCCTTTGTCAAAGATAAGGTGTCCATAGGTTCGTGGATTTATCTCTGGGCTTTCTATTCTGTTCCATTGATCTATATTTCTGTCTTTGTGCCAGTACCATACTGTCTTGATGACTGTGGCTTTGTAGTATAGTCTGAAGTCAGGCAGGTTGATTCCTCCAGTTCCATTCTTCTTTCTCAAGATTACTTTGGCTATTCGAGGTTTTTTGTATTTCCATACAAATTGTGAAATTATTTGTTCTAGTTCTGTGAAAAATACCGTTGGTAGCTTGATAGGGATTGCATTGAATCTATAGATTGCTTTGGGTAGAATAGCCATTTTGATAATATTGATTCTTACAATCCATGAGCATGGTATGTTTCTCCATCTGTTTGTGTCCTCTTTGATTTCTTTCATCAGTGTTTTATAGTTTTCTATGTATAGGTCTTTTGTTTCTTTAGGTAGATATATTCCTAAGTATTTTATTCTTTTTGATGCAATGGTGAATGGTATTGTTTCCTTAATTTCTCTTTCTGTTTTTTCATTGTTAGTATATAGGAATGCAAGGGATTTCTGCGTGTTAATTTTATATCCTGAAACTTTACTATATTCATTGATTAGCTCTAGTAATTTTCTGGAAGAGTCTTTAGGGTTTTCTATGTAGAGGATCATGTCATCTGCAAACAGCGAGAGTTTCACTTCTTCTTTTCCTATCTGGATTCCTTTTACTTCTGTTTCTGCTCTGATTGCTGTGGCCAAAACTTCCAACACTATGTTGAATAGTAGTGGTGAGAGTGGGCATCCTTGTCTTGTTCCTGATTTCAGGGGAAATGCTTTCAATTTTTCGCCATTGAGGGTGATACTTGCTGTCGGTTTGTCATATATAGCTTTTATTATGTTGAGGTATGTTCCTTTTATTCCTGCTTTCTGGAGAGTTTTAATCATGAATGGGTGTTGAATTTTGTCAAAGGCTTTCTCTGCATCTATTGAGATAATCATATGGTTTTTATCTTTCAATTTGTTAATGTGGTGTATTACATTGATTGATTTGTGGATATTAAAGAATCCTTGCATTCCTGGGATAAAGCCCACTTGGTCATGGTGTATGATTTTTTTAATATGTTGTTGGATTCTGTTTGCTAGAATTTTGTTAAGGATTTTTGCATCTATGTTCATCAGTGATATTGGCCTGTAGTTTTCTTTTTTTGTGGCATCTTTGTCTGGTTTTGGAATTAGGGTGATGGTGGCCTCATAGAATAAGTTTGGAAGTTTACCTTCCTCTGCAATTTTCTGGAAGAGTTTGAGTAAGATAGGTGTTAGCTCTTCTCTAAATTTTTGGTAGAATTCAGCTGTGAAGCCATCTGGTCCTGGGCTTTTGTTTGCTGGAAGATTTCTGATTACTGTTTCGATTTCCTTGCTTGTGATGGGTCTGTTGAGATCTTCTATTTCTTCCTGGTTCAGTTTTGGAAAGTTATACTTTTCTAAGAATTTGTCCATTTCATCCAAGTTGTCCGTTTTATTGGCATAGAGCTGCTGGTAGTAGTCTCTTATGATCCTTTGTATTTCAGTGTTGTCTGTTGTGATCTCTCCATTTTCATTTCTAATTTTGTTAATTTGGTTCTTCTCTCTTTGTTTCTTAATGAGTCTTGCTAATGGTTTGTCAATTTTGTTTATTTTTTCAAAAAACCAGCTTTTAGCTTTGTTGATTTTTGCTATGGTCTCTTTAGTTTCTTTTGCATTTATTTCTGCCCTGATTTTTAAGATTTCTTTCCTTCTGCTAACCCTGGGGTTCTTCATTTCTTCCTTCTCTAATTGCTTTAGGTGTAGAGTTAGGTTAATTTATTTGGCTTTTTTCTTGTTTCTTGATGTAAGCCTGTAATGCTATGAACCTTCCCCTTAGCACTGCTTTTACAGTGTCCCATAGGTTTTGGGTTGTTGTGTTTTCATTTTCATTCATTTCTATACATATTTTGATTTCTTTTTTGATTTCTTCTATGACTTGTTGGTTATTCAGAAGCGTGTTATTTAGCCTCCATATGTTTGAATTTTTAACAATTTTTTTCCTGTGATTGAGATCTAATCTTACTGTACTGTGGTCAGAAAAGATGATTGGAATGATTTCAATTTTTTTGAATTTTCCAAGACCAGATTTATGGCCCAGGATGTGATCTATTCTGGAGAAGGTTCCGTGTGCACTTGAGAAAAAGGTGAAGTTGATTATTTTGGGGTGAAATGTCCTATAGATATCAATTAGGTCTAGCTGGTCCATTGTGTCATTCAAGGTTTGTGTTTCCTTGTTAATTTTCTGTTTAGTTGATCTATCCATAGTTGTGAGTAGGGTGTTAAAGTCTCCCACTATTATTCTGTTACTATTAATTTCCTCTTTCATACTCGTTAGCATTTGCCGTACATATTGCGGTGCTCCTATGTTGGGTGCATATATATTTATAATTGTTATATCTTCTTCTTGGATTGATCCTTTGATCATTATGTAGTGTCCTTCTTTGTCTCTTTTCACATCCTTTATTTGAAAGTCTATTTTATCTGATATGAGTATTGCGACTCCTGCTTTCTTTTGGTCTCCGTTTGCGTGAAATATTTTTTTCCAGCCCTTTACTTTTAGTCTGTATGTGTCTCTTGCTTTGAGGTGGGTCTCTTGTAGACAGCATATATAGCAGCCCAGTGTTTCTTCTGTCTTGGGGCCTCTGCTGTGACTGTATCCTAAACCAGTGCTTCATTTGCTCCTTTGATCATGCGCCTTGCTGAGCTGGTTTTCCTCATTCACTCCCTCTCTCCTCACTCTCCTCCACCGCTGGCCTCCCTCTCAGCCTGACAAGCGCTCCTTCTGGTGTGCATGGCGAACCTGAAAAGGCGTGAGCCGTAAGCCCAATGCCAGCAATTCTCTAAGGCCCGGCCCAAATCATGCCTCCTCTTAACCTGACTTTGGTGCTACCAGAATCAACATGAATTTTCTGTTCATCAATAACTGAAAGTTTGAAAAAAACAGGGAGCTGGCTTTCTATAACAATTCAAGATTTCTTTTTAAATAGGTAATTTTAGAGAATTTATAATCTAAAGGACATAAACGTTGGACGTGCTATTTGGCCAAACTCAATAAAAAAAACCAAGAAAGATTTTCCTTCACAGCTCTCCGTGAGTGATGCATGGTTTGATAGAGCAATCATTTTTAGACTGATAGTGTTTGGCAGAGCTTTCTGTAGGAAATATTCTTGAGTCATATTCAATGAATAATTTTTACATTGAAATTCACATCTAAATTATCTGATGTTTCTATTTGCTCAGACATGTTAGCAAACATAAAAATGAAAAATATTGGCATATAATGAAAAGAATATTTTTAATCTAGCACTTTTGCTAGAAACACATTATTGCCTTTTCAGACAGAAAAGTCAATTATCCTACATTAACAACAGAATCATTCAAGTCACAAAGGATTTTTAAAAAGCATTTAAAAAGAATAAAAATGATTGACATATAGGACTCATTGCATTTACACTATATGTTCTAGCTTACAAATTTTCTGATTTTACAGAAAGGCCATTTTTCTTCCACCACTTCTTTCCGCATACATAAGTTTTTGGTGAGAAGGGGACAGTTACCCACACTTAACGACATTTTGACGTGACATACCTGTTTTCCAATTCTTTGATTGGATTTTCAGTTTCTCCTACAGACATGTTATATGATGCCAGGGATTGATCAACAGTTGTGGCTGTGGGGGGAAAAAAGGAAAATAAAACCTACTCTGCCGCGGTGCTTGCTATAGTGAAAATAGTAGACACCGAACTGCCTGTCAGTCGAGAGGCCTGTGAAGCCATTGCCATGTGCTACAAGATCTGTAATTTACTTTAATATATTCTCTGCAGATAATGTGAAAGGAGTATATGCTAGTTAACACAAGTTTTAAATCTAGGGGCAGAGATTTGCCCCATGGAGAATCCACATCTTAGGGGTAATCAGCTTCTAGACTACAGCAGTCCCAAATTAAATGTGGCTACTGTAAGTGTTACTGGTATCTTGAGAAAACCAAGTACTCTTGTTGTTTTTTTTAATCTAATTATTCTTGGTAATTAGATAGACTGCTAAAACTGAATGTCAGAACTATGCTATTGATAAAAATGGGGACCTGTTGACTATACAGTGTATGTTAGAAATGGTCTCTTCTTTGTGAACTTTGAGGTGGTTAAGAGAACTGGTTATACCTCTGGCGTGACCGAGTATAAAGACTAGGGAAGGCCTATGGTCTATGTCCATAGGGAAGGCACCCCAGGCTCATTCCCCACATGATCCTCTGTCCATTGGTTTCCTAGGGTTCTGGTTGCTTGGTGATGTCAAATATAATTAGATAGAATGCTAGATGATGCAATTATGGAAAGAAGTAAAGGTAGATGAGGGTAGGGAGAACAAGGCAGAGTAGCTGGCTCCTATGGGATCTTATAGACTATTGTAGGGATTTTTATCTTTTCCTCTGAGAGAAATCGGGAGTCATCACTGGGTTTTGAGCAGGGAAGTGACATAATCTGATTTATATTAGGGCCATTTTGATTGTTGGATTGAAAAGTCTTGGAAGGCTGGGTTGGAAGCAGGTTCACTAGTTAGGAGGCTCTTGCAATAATCCAGAAAGAGTGGAGAGTTACTCAGACAGTGGGTATTAAAGCATGGTTATATCTTGATCTATTTTATAGTTAGAACTTATTCGATTTAATGGATTGAATTGGATGGGAGGTGTGTGAGAGGAAAAGGGCCAGTACTGACCTGAGCATTTGGCCTGAATATCTGGAAAATGAAATTTTCATCAGGTGTGAAACAGAAGACTGCATAGAGTAGGTTTGAAAAAAAAAGTGAGAATATCTTATAATTTGTGAATTGCTATAAAAATACAGAGTTGGCATATTTATAAACTCTCTATGATTTAGCATGTGTTTAGTATAGAGGATTGCTTTTTGGCCAATTTACTCTTATGTCAATTTCCTAGTTTCTGATGGTCACACAATACACCACACAAGACATCTGCTTTCACTTGTCATCTGAGTGTTTTCTGTCTCCCCCAGCTTCCCATTTTGCCTGGCCCCACATGGTCCCGAGGTAAGATTGTCTCAAAGATGCAATCACAGGGTTTGCACTTGTTGACTAGCGAGGAAGCCTGCCATCTGCTTGGCTCATGAAATAATTCAGAAAGCAAAATGAGGTTTCTGTTATATTTGCCTCTTACAGTCTTCAGTAACTTAAGATGTTTATTGAGATTGGGGTTCCTTGGGTCTGATCTGCCAGGCTCTGATTCACTCTTTAGTTTTCTCTTTCTTGGAGGCTTCACGGTAAACTTACTGGTGCCAAAATGATACGTGATATGTTTCACATCTGTATGAAGTAGTGACATGGGGTGTGCATTCTAGTTCCTAAGAAGGGGAGGGAAAAAGAAACTTGAAAACACCATATTCTTGTTTACTTAAAAAAACAAATAGCATACTTTCCTTCCAGCCATAATGTTGTAATAGGGACTGGATTCAATCTTCAACATTAAAAAAAAACAAACCAGAAAATCAGATAAAATATGTGAAACAAAGACTCCCATGAATTGGCTAAGGGCAGTGCAGGACTGTGATATTTGCAAAAAGAACAGTCAAATCAGTAAAATGAACTCCACAATCAGCTCAGTGTACTGCCCAAAGGCAGTTTCCAGGTTGCAGAGCCCAGAGGTCTGGTTGAGTAGAGAAGATAGAAATCAGAATTTTGAGAGAGAAAGTACCTAGAATTTGTGGGAGAGAAGACCAGAGAAGAGTGTGACCCGGAGAATTCCTGAGATGGGCAGACGGGTCCTCTCCAGTGGTTGGCTGAGTCCTGACCTGCAGAAGTATGAGAAGAAACTCCCCGAGGCTGGGGAAAGCCCATTGACAGCAATAGGTCAAATATTTCCCAGAGCTCACGCGGGGCTAGAAATAGTTCATGGTCCCATCAAGCCAGAGTGGGGAAGCCTTGTAAGACCTGGGCATTGAGTAGAGGGCAAAGAAGGGTATTAGCACTAGACTAAAACTTTGAAAACAAGTTTCAGGAGTTCCTTGGCAGTCCAGTGGTTAAGATTTGGCATATCCACTGCCAGGTTTGATCTCTGGTTGGGAAACTAAGATCCTGCAAGCCACATGGCGTGGAAAAAAAAAAAAAAAAAAGCAATAATAATAAATAAAATAAAGTTTAAAAAAACAAGTTTCACCAAGATGAGACTGTTCCTAAAATAATTTAATTGCATGCTGGAACCGAGTCCAATACTCCTTAAATCCTGTACCCAAACATTCAAAAATCACAGTATCCAGCATGCAATCCAAATTGGCAAGTGTGTTGGTTTCCCAGGGATGCTGTAACAAAGGAACGCAAACTAGGTGGCTTACAGCAACAAAAATGGATTCTGTCACAGTCTTAGAGGCTAGAAGGAAGAAACCAAGGGCTCCGCAGGACTGTCCTTCCTCTAGGACTCTGGGTAGAGTCCCCTTCTCGCCACTTCCTAGCTTCTGGTGGTGGCTGTCCACCCTTGGCACTCCTTGGCTTTCAACTGCAGAATACCAGCTTCTGCTTCTGTCACGTGGGGCTCTCCTTGTGAGTTTTTGCCCTGTCCTCTTTTAAGGACACCAGTCATATTGGATGACAGGTCCACCCACATCCAGTATGACCTTATCGTAAAAAATTACACCCACAACCACCCTATTTCTAAATAAGATCACAGGTGTTATGTGCTAAGCCCCTTCAGTCCTGTCCAACTCTTCATGATCCTATAGACTGTAGGCTGCCTGGCTCCTCTGTCCATGTGAACTCTTCAGGCAAGAATATTGGAGTAGATTGCCATGCCCTCCTCCAAGGGATTTTCCCAACCCATGTCTCTTATGTCTCCTGCTTTGGCAAGCGCTTCTTTATCACTAGTGCCACCTGGGAAGCTCGCCAGAGGTTAGGACTTCAACTTATCTTATTGGGAACAAAATTCAACCCAAAATACCAGACATTCAAAGAAGTAGGAAAATAAGGCCTATAACCAGAAGAAAAATTCATGAGTAGACACAGAGTAGAAAGTGTTGAGGGAATGGAATTAGCAGACACAGGTGGTGGCCCCAGTGGTAAAGAACTAGCCTGCCAATGCAGGAGACGTGGGTTCAGTCTCTGGATGGGGAAGATCCCCGGGAGGAGGAAATGTCAACCCACTCCAGTATTCTTGCCTGGGAAATCCCTTGGACAGATGAGCCTGGCAAGATGCAATCCATGGGGTTGCAAAGAATTGGACATTACTGAAGCAACTGAACACACAGATACTATCACAACTATAATAAAAATACACCATATGCTCTATTTTGGATAGTTTTATTGCTATGTGGTTTTTTTTTTGGTTATTTTTTAGATAATTCCACTAATCTCTGTAATAGCATAAAGAACAGAGATAAATACTAGAAATCGTAAAGTAACTCCTAAAAAAGATCTCTATGAAAGTGAGTGATGGATATTTTCAGAACTGCTTCTTCATCTCTAAAATGGGGATAATACTTCCCAGGTAAGGTGCAATAATCAAATGAAATTTTTATAACTTAACCTGGTACATAATCAACTCATAATAAATAGCAGCAATTCTTGTTACTATAGCCTGAGGCAATGATTAAAGCAATTACAGGTCAAATGATTACAGACCTATGATGGATGAGGCTGAACACAGTCAGGGTAATTATAATGGGTTTGATTCATTGCTGTTGGTAAGAACTTTACTAATTTGGACAAGTTGGGATAGGGAAAAAGTCAAATATGACTGATGAGCCATCTTAATTACAGAATATTTTTGAAGAAATGGCCTTTGATTACTTTTAACTGTATGCAGTAATTAGAACCAGGCTACAAAGTTTTGCCTAGTATATATCCTTAAGGGACTGGTTTTAATGATTGCATAAAAATGATCTTTCATTAGCATAACAAGGCTTTCAGCTGTGGTAAACTTTATTTTCATAAACCATTTTTCTTTAGCAGTAGAGTAAGTTCTATTGGAATGATTTGTCCAGCAACGACCATGTGGCAATTCCTTCGTGGTTTTGGGTGTCAGTCACAAGGCACCAGCTGAGGGTTCTAGCCTCGGCTGTTGGCACATCTACGTCCTGGGGAGCATTCCTGTGACCGCACAGCCTCTAGTGACACCCCTTCTTTCCTGTTGCCCTCCCACCTGTGATGGTGGCTGCTTCCTGAAATGAGTAATCTCTGGGTTCCTTCTGCCTGCTACTTTTTGCTCTTTCAGTGTTCCAATAACCATATAACCAAGTCCTTGAATTAAATTCCCTCTGTTTTATTTTTTAAAAATTTTAAATTGGAGGATAATTGCTTTACAATATTGTGTTAGTTTTTGCTGCACAACAAAGTGAATCAGTCTTGAGTACATATATCCCCTCTTTCTTGAGCCTCTACCCTCCCCATCCCACTCCTCTAGGTCATCACAGAGCACTGAGCTGAGCTTCCCACGAGCTATTTCACGCATGGTAATATATATGTGTCCGTGCTACTCTCTCAGTTCATCCCACCTTTATCTTCCCCTGGGGGCTTCCCTGGTGGCTCAGATGGTAAAGAATCTGCCTGCAATACAGGAGACTCGGGTTTGATCCCTGGGTTGGGAAGATCCCCTGGAGAAGGGAACAGCTACCCTCTCCAGTATTCTTGCCTGGAGAATTCCATGGGCAGAGGAGCCTGGCAGGCTATAGTCCATGGGGTTGTAAAGAGTCTGGCATGACTGAGTGACTTTGACTCACTCACTCCCCTTCCCCTTCGGTGTCCACATGTCTGTTCTCTACGCCTGCCCAGTAGTGGAAAACCCCTCTGTTTTAAATACCTGGCATAACTATCCTCTTGACTAGACCCCAGCTGACACCATACACCAAGAGGAACAGCTGGAACTAACCAGAGAGATGCCAAACATGGAGCAGAGAGTCAGTCCCCAGAGACAAGGTCTGGGGTTGGATGGGAGCAGTCGCTGGGGCTGGGTCTCTAAGGCACTTCAGCAGATGACTTCTCTCTGGCAGGGTCCACGGTCATAATCACATACCCTGCTGCCAAGCTGCCTGGACTTGTAGACGTCTCGTCCACTATTTAGGAAATGCATTTTCAATTTGCAAAATGTGAGGATTAGTCTAGATGAGTTCCAGGTTTCCTGTCAGCTCTATGTTTCTCTCAAACTAGCTGACAATTTTGCTCAGGGTTGGTTGGGAAAAGCTCTCCTATTTCTTTCCATATGCTGCGTGAAGACAGGATTGAGGAAGCAGAATGGCCCCATGGTACAGAAACGTTCTGTGCCATCCCTGCCGGGTTCAGATAAGACGACACAGCCCGGGGAGGCCCCATGTGCCAGACTTTGCAAAAAGCACTGCCGCAAAGCAAGGAGCAGTCCCAGGGCTGCGTGTTACATGTGAATATGATTGTGCTTGCGAAGTGGTCATTCCAAAAGTGTGGCAGCAAAGGTGATGATCAGAGAAAGCTAATTAACTTGCCTATAGAAGTAGGTACAGGACCGGATTCCTGGGTGTAGTGTGATTGAAATGACTGTGTATTTGTCTTCCTGTATGTAAAATGTAATGCCTTTTTTGAACAAGTTTTCCAAGAAGGGATAGTCATTTGTTTACCTCTTTTCAAGGAACCAGACTTCAAATTTAGTGTGTTATTTTAAGTGGCAGCCAGGTTTTGCCACTTAATGTAATTCAAATGGGCAGAAGCTTTGCATTTGTTCCTGCGAATTGCTGAGGACCTGCCTGTACCCTAGACTGCTATAGGCTTCTGGCAAAACCTGTTTTGTATTGTGATTTGAGGTGACCCAGTATCAAAGCCTTATCCCCTCTGTAGGTGAAGAAGATGATATTAGAAACTGAGGAGATCTGGGCCACTGAATTACATCATTTACAATTAGCTTGAGGGTAGCCCCGCTGCCTGGCCTTCAGGTTGTCAGTTAATATAAGAAAATTAGCATCTGCTGGATAATGAGCACCTGTGACAATGATCTTATCCTGGGTATCCATCATTGAAAAATAAATCCTTCCAGCATGGTCCGATGCTGCTGGTGTTTAACTTCCATAGGCTGGACTATTTTCTGGTCCTGATGTAAGCAGTCACAGGCCCTGAAACTCTACTTTCAAGAGAGGCTGACGCAGCTGCCATCCATTTCTAGTTTGCATCACCCGCTGAGCCAACCCGTGCTTAAAGCGTGGTGGTCAGCTGATCAGACACGACTCCCCAGATGGCCGTGGGCTTGAGCTGAGTGAAGGGCCAAGTGGTTGGCGAGGGGTCTGAGCTGCTTGCCCACACAGCTTGCTTATGCCCTCTTGTCCGGCTGACTTTTGACCCTTTCCATTTTGTGGTGAACTGCTGCTGGGCCCACTCAGCGGGTCTGACCGGCCCAAGCTCGTGCTGAGCCGTTGGTCTGCATGGCTGCCTCTGGCCAAGCACTCCGTCTCTCCCAGAGCTCAGGAGTCAGCGAGGAGCTGTCTTTTAAAGGAGTCTAATTCTTCCCTGCCACGGCGTGGCCTTGCTGCATGGACTTGTGTTTTGATCCTCCACTGAGGCTTCTGTTCACTCCACACGGCATCTCTTCCCACCACGGATGTCTCCACCACTGTAGGTTCTGCTGGTTCGGAAGACTCAGGAGGCAGGGCCGTACCGCCAGTCTGGACCTGTGGAAGAACTCCATCCTTCCTGCAGCCCCACCCAAGGCTGGAAGTACGTCAGGTCACCTGGTCCAGAGACTGGGGCAGTGTTCCCGAGTACGGAATATGCTGCTGTCAGAGCCTGAATGCACTGCGCTTCCTACTGCAGGGTAGAAGGTAAGTTGCAATCATTCTTTTACTTTGGAGAGGATTTATTGGCATGCCTAGCACCACTGGACGCCAAAATGTTTCCTGATGTAGCCCCTTGAATCTTTGTAAGGCTGGTCTACCACCTTCTGGGGTGCATGGGTCTTACCAAGGCCTCGAGTATGCTAGATTTCTCATTTATCCAGCCTAGTTGTTATGCGTGTAATGAATGAATGTGATTCTTTGTGGGAGATCTAGATAGTCCAGATATTTTAGAATATATTATGATTAGAAGGAGTGTTAATATAGCTCTTGGGCAAATTGTAAATGTACAATGCGACCTGTTCATGTGAATGCAAATTGTTTCTCATCCTTATTTATGATTAGAATAGAAAAAAAAACACATATGCCAAATGAGTAGTCACATATCATGTGACTACCTGAGGTTGCTTTCACCTGCTCTAGAAAAATACTATTTAGTGGCTGCAACTGGGGCAATTCAGTTCAGTTCAGTCGCTCAGTCGTGTCCGACTCTTTGTGACCCCATGAACTGCAGCACGCCAGGCCTCCCTGTCCATCACCAACTCCTGGAGTCCACCCAAACCCACGTCCATCAAGTCAGTGATGCCATCCAACCATCGTATCCTCTGTCGTCCCCTTCTCCTCCTGCCCTCAATCTTTCCTAGCATCAGGGTCTTTTCAAATGAGTCAGCTCTTCTCATCAGGTGGCCAAAGTGTTGGAGTTTCAGCTTCAACATCAGTCCCTCCAATGAACACCCAGGACTGATCTCCTTTAGGATGGACTGGTTGGATCTCCTTGCAGTCCAAGGGACTCTCAAGAGTCTTCTCCAACACCACAGATCAAAAGCATCAATTCTTAGATGCTCAGCTTTCTTCACAGTCTAACTCTCACATCCATACATGACCACTGGATAAACCATAGCCTTGACTAGATGGACCTTTGTTGGCAAAGTAATGTCTCTGCTTTTTAATATGCTATCTAGGTTGGTCATAACTTTCCTTCCAAGGAGTAAGCATCTTTTAATTTCATGGCTGCAATCACCATCTGCAGTGATTTTGGAGCCCAGAAAAATAAAGTCAGTCACTGTGTCCACTGTTTCCCCATCTATTTGCAGTTACCTGGTTGAATCTTTAAAGGTCCACTCTAAAACTCCTCTGCTGTTTCTTTTTTTTCAAACCAACTTTTTATTGAAGAATAGTTGATTTACAGTGTTGTATTAGTTTCAGATGCACAGCAGAGTGATTCGGTTATACATATGTATTTTCGGATTCTTTTCCACTGTAGGTTATTACAAGATGTTGAATGTAGCTCCCCCTGCCATATAGTAGGTCCTTGTTATTTATCTACTTTATATGTGGTAGTGTGTATCTGTTCACCCCAAGCTCCTAATGTATCCTTTACTGCCCCTGGTAGTAACCGTAAATTTGTTTTCTATGTCTGTGTGTCTGTTGCTACTTTGTAAATAGGGTCACTTGTATCATATTTTTAGATTGCACATGTAAGTGATATTACATCATATTTATCTTTCTAACTTTACTTGATATGATAATTTTTAAATCCATCCAAATTACTGCAAATAGCATTACTTCATTCTTTTTTATGGCTATTATTCCACTATGTAAGTGTATATACCACACCTTCTTTATCCATTCACCTGCTGATGGACGTTTAGGTCGTTTCCGTGTCTTGGCTGGAAACAGTGCTTCTGTGAACATTGAGGTGCAAGTATCTTTTTGTTATTTTTGTTTTGTTTTTTAATTTTAACAGTTTATTGGCCAACACAGAGCTATCACATTTTCTTCCCACCCAGTGGTGCTATTCCTGAATTTATCTCTTTGCAAAGTCAAGCAGAGACCAAAAAGTTTCCCTTAGTACTACACAAAATCTAAACAAGTGAGGGGAAAAAAAAGCTTATGGTCAGAAAATAAAACTTGTCTCTCTGTCTAGAGAAAATTTTTCTTTGTACATCGTATTTAAAATACACTTTTTCTTTTCGTTTAGGAGCTGTGGAAAACTGTTAGCTCATTTTGCAATGTTTGGTCTTCCAGGTTCTTGTGGGCTAGCAATGTTGAGGGGTACTCCATGCTATTCTCATTTCCTTTGAGTCGATGTTGTCTGGCAGAGCCTCTCTGTTTTCAGCTGTCTAACATCTTATCAAGAATTAGTAGAGGGGCAAGAATCCTTGCCCGATTTGTTTCCACAATGCAGCCATTTAATACCATCTCATCCAAAATGATGTGTACTTTATACAAATTAAACATTATATCTAGTTCACTCACTCAGCTGAAGTACTCATCTAAAACTTCCACAAAGTTATGGATGAATTTATAAATTGCCATCTCATTCTCTGGGTCATTAACTCCAACCACAATGAAGACAGCTGCATATTGCCGGTGTATCAGCTTAAAGTCCTTATAGTCAATGAAAGAGCATTGTTCATTGGATCGAGAGGGACAGCTCTTTATGACTTCTGTTTCCAGAAGCCTACGCTTATTAATCTCCACATGTTCATAGTACTTAGAAAGTCAGGTCTGCCCTTGTTTATTCACCATGAGGAAAAATGTTATCATTTTTTTTTCTCTGGCCACGATTTTTCCAAGTATAATTAAAAAGGGGTGGCTGTAACCAGAACCTGTGTGGCTTGGGCGCAATAGTCCTGGAGATGGCTCTTCCTGGAAACCCCCTCCCCCTTTCCTGCAGAAGCTGTTACCCAGACTTCACTGGCTGCGTGGTGCGGGCTTCCTTGGGGCAGCCATTCTGGCTTTTTTGCAAGTATCTTTTTGAATAGTTTGTTTTTTTTCTGGATATATGTCCAGGAGTGGGATTGATGGATCATATGGCAACTTTAGTTTTAGCATTTTAAGGAACCGCATACTGTTTTCCATAGTGGCTGCACCAATTTACATTTCTACCAACAATGTAGGAGAGTTCTCTTTAGAACCCATCTGTTTTTTTTTTCCCCCATGGGTCAAGCTAGAGAATCAGATGAGATCTAATGGGGACCACCACTCCTGCATCCTTTAGATCCTTAAAGTTGGCACTGATTCCTACCATTCTACCACCCCTGGGATTTGATAGTTTTTTTTTAATTTGGGGGTTGACAGTTCCAGAAATTTCAATTTGACCTTCCCCACCATGAGATCCCTTATTTCACAGACTGAGGACCCAATGTGGGCATTACAGCCACTGACTAAGTATGCTGATCCCAACTGTAAATTCATGAACAAGGTAAATACTCACTTGGTGGGTTTACAGACCCAGTGGACTCCACTGATCACACCCAAACCCTGTCCACCAAGGAGGAGAGCCGGGGTGACTCTTCAGGTAACTGCGCACCAATGTCAACACGGACAGTCTAAGAGTCTCTTCTTTCTAACCTGGACAGAGGACATAGCCTGAAAACAGCTGTCTACCAGGAAGTGCTTAACAGAAAACAAAAACACCTACATTGTAACAGATCAGGAATATACAGCAAATGTCCAAAGAATGGCTTTGACAGTGACGATGGAGGAACCCAGAGGAGAACATTGGCGCTGAAGACCTTTATCCTAAGATGCCTACTAAGACGGCTTTCCTGGAGAGAATTCTTTAGGGGTTCATATGTAAACATAAATCTGCCAATAATTAGTAGAAATACATCATAATTTCTATTTCAGAAATAACATCCAAAAAGCATCTCAGACATTTCCATCAAAACTAACCAAATGACTCATTTGGAACTTAATTTTGAATTGCCAAGCACATGTCCAATGGAAAGAAGGCATCAGCTACAGTTTATTTTATCCTTAAGTATGTATGGGCCTTGACAGTTTTAATAACTTTTTATCTCAGTTACAGAGCTTTGTGCTGTCTATCTGGCTCTCAGTCAAAATGACTCCCTGAAAAGGGAATATAAGCCAATGCTCAGTGTTCTAATTACTTTCCAGTAAAGCAGATTAGCAATATTATGCATCCCGTTGCTTTCTGTTCTATAACTATAAATGTTGCTATGTTTCCTCAAGAGTGTATTCACCACATATGGTGTTTTCTAAAAGACTGAAATAATGGCTCTTTTTTGGAAATGGCATAATAGCATTTTCTAACCTTCGTGTTGATAATTGCCTTTGGTTGATATATATATTACCAGTGTTTGGATACATATGTGTATAGAAAACTTGTTTTGAGGCCCATAAGCAGAGTAGAAGGCCCACCTCTATTTCCAAATAGACTGCTTTCAAAACTCACAGGGCTCCCAGCTCTGGCTTCAGCTGATAAAGGGCCCATCAGGAGCTGGTTCTGTTGCCCTTGGCTGTCTCCCACAGTGATGAGGGTGCTTTATCTTGGAAGGGACATCAAAGTTGGTCTAGAGACAAGACAAACCCATTCCTGACATCAGACTCACCTGGGGAGCTTAAAAACACATACCTTTCATGCCTATCTGCCTTGAAAATCAGAATATCTGGAAGAAGGTCTGAAAAAATATCAGCCAGATCTGGGAACCACTGCTCTGGTCCAACCACCTTCATGATTTTGTAAGTCTTCACATTTAGAGTCAGAAGTAAGGTATTGTTCACTCACTAAGTCATGTCCAATTTTGGGTGTGCCCATGGGCTGCAGCATGCCAGGCTTCTGTGTCCTTCATTATCTCTCAGATTTGCTCAAATTCATGTCCATTGAGTCAGTGATGCCATCCAACTGTCTCATCCTCTGTTGCCCCCTTCTCCTCCTGCTCTCAATCTTTCCCAGCATAAGGATCTTTTACAGTGAGTCAGCTCTTCGCATCAGATGGCCAAACTATTAGAGCTTCAGCTTCAGCATCAGTCCTTCCAATGATTCAGACTGATTTCCTTTAGGATTGACTGGTTTGATCTTGCTGTCCAAGGGACTCTCAAGAGTCTTCTCCAGCACAATTCAAAAGCATGAATTCTTCAGTGCTCAGTTTTCTTTATGGTCCAACTCTCACATCCATACATGACCACTGGAAAGACCATAGCTTTGGCTAGTCGGACCTTTGTCAGCAAAGTGATGTCTGTGGTTTTTAATATGCTGTCTAGGTTTGTCATAGCTTTTTTCCAAGGAGCAGGTGTCTTTTAATTTCATGACTGCAGTCACCGTCCACAGTGATTTTGAAGCCCAGAAGTAAGCACGTCTCCTTAAAATTTATTCTGTTTAACTTCCGGTTGTTGGACTGTCTGTGAATGTCCCAGTGTGGATGGACCAGACCTATTTGTTTTGATCTGATGGTACATTACACATGTTTGTCTCAGTATCCTTCCACAGAGCCTCCACTGGACCTGGTTAGGAGCCATAGTGTCATATATTTGGGATCAGATGAATGAATAAAGTTAGATTTCAGATTTCTTTTTATTCAGACAAAGAGGGAAAAATAAATGTCATTCAGAAGAAAACAGTTTTCTTCTTAGACCTAAACATTGGTTAGCTCAGCACAAAACCTGTTGTAATCCAAGTGTCTGTCAGCACAATATGACTTATCCATGTAGGGGAATGCTGCTCAGTAATGAGCAGGAACAAAGTACTGAACCATGCTACAACAGAGACGGTCCTCAGACGTATTTTGCTTACATGACAGAAACCAGACACCAAAGATTCGTATTGTATGATTTGATTTGTGTGAAATTTCCAGAAATAAGCAAATCTGTAGAGACATGGAAGATCAGTGGCTGCCTAGGGCTGGAGGTGGGCACAAGGATTCACGTTAGATGGGCATAGAGAAATTTTGGGGATGATGGAAATATTCTAAAACTTGATGTTGGTGATGGTTGCATGAGTCTATTAATATATTAAAAACTGAGTTCTTTAAAAAAAAAAAACATTTGTAAATCACTGAAGAGCATAAACTGGGTTCTTTATCCATTTGTGGGAATCAGGCTCTTCATTGCCATCTGTTGGGATCAGTGTTGCATTGAACCCAGACAAACATGATTCACCCAAAGTTTATCCCTTAAAATAGCTTATCTGGCTAATGATGCTGGAGTTCGGGTTCACCTTAGCACATGTGTATGCTACGTTGCCTCAGGCCTGTCTGACTCTTTGCAATCCTACGGACTGTAGCCCACCAGGCTTCCCTGTCCGTTGGATTCTCCAGGCAAGAATATTGGAGTGGGTTGCCATACCCTCCTCTGGGTAATTAGACCCCAGACTAAAAGCCAGAAGCCAGCGTGAGGCAGTGTGGGTGTGGGCTGGCAGGGGAAGAGGAGGCCTGGATTCCAGCTGGGTCTGGACCTCTCTGAACTGGCTCAAGCTTAGCTGTGTGGCCTTTCTGGCCTTCACTTATGGGTGTAAAGTGAAAGCTTCCTTAGTGAATGATTCTGATCCTTAAACACAGAGAGAAACACTCCCTTCTGCAGTTTCTGATGGAGAGCAGAGTTTGGAGGGAAGCAGGCTCAGTGTTGCAGGACTGAGAGTAAGTGTGTGTGTTTGCCCTTGCACACCTATGAGAGGCCTTGTGTTGATGGTGGAGATCCAAGGAGCCCAGAGATGCCCAAAGACTATTACATCCCATCTTTATGACAAAGTGTTTGGAACTACCTGAAAAGTGAAAGTCGCCCAGTCGTGTCCAACTCTTTGTGACCCCACTCCAGGTCACAGTACTGGAGTGGGTAGCCTTTCCCTTCTCCAGGGGATCTTCGCAACCCAGGGATCAAATCCAGGTCTCCTGCATTGCGGGTGGATTCTTTACCAGCTGAGCCACAAGGGAAGCCCAAGAATACTGGAGTGGGTAGCCTATCCCTTCTCCAGTGGATCGTCCCAACCCAGGAATTGAACCGGGGTCTCCTGCATTGCAGACGGGCTCTTTACCAATTGAGCTATCAGGGGAGCCACACCAATCAGGGGAGACAGCAAATCCAAAGTGACAGCAGCAAGGAGGCTAAAGAACCGTTGTGTGCTAGACAACATTATCTAACATGTGCAGACGGCCTCACCTATAGTCATTTACATACATAAAATCATTTGTAAATATCATCTCATGAGATCCTCTCATTTCTGTAAAGTGATCTTTATTATTTCCGTTCTACAGTAAGGAAGGGAGGAATTTAGATCAAATGACACTGGGATAGTCCCAGTGTTTCTGGAGGGCAGAGTTTGAAAGCTTGGAGGGCGAGGTGGGCATGGACACAGATGCAGGTTACAGGCAGGGGGCCGGGCAGGAGTGAGTGGTGTCAATAAGAGAACGGAAGAGGCCGGCTGGCTTGTTCTCTGCCTGGTTTGGGTCCTTCCAGGTTTCTACTGTTGTTGATGTCAGGTTGTAATGTGGGCATTCCCTGGTGGCTCAGTGGTAAAGAATGTGCCTGCCAAGCAGAAGACACAGTTTCTGTCCCTGGGTTGGGAAGAGCCCCTGGAGGAGAAAATGGCAGCCCACTCCAGTATTCTTGCCTGGAGAATTTCATGGACACACAAGCCTTGTGGGCTACAGTCCGTGTGGTCACAAAGAGTCGGACGTGACTTAACAACTAAACAACAAAGGTGGGGCTGTGTCCTTGAAGGACTGTGGCCCCAGGTCTGTTCTACTCTATCTCATGCTTACAACAGGGGACTATTAGGAATGTTGAAAAAAAAAAAAGTTGATTCTATTCCCTATTTTCAGAAGGATGAGTCTTTTTCCTGCTTTCTCAACATACATGAAATGTGATGATTCAAACCAAGTGAGCCTGAGCTCAAAGCTTTGAATTTGCCGGGAGTGTTGCTCCCTTCCTGGGCTGGTCATCACAAAAGCAACTCTTCTTCTCTGCACTATAGCTATCACTTGGCCAATAGAAGGGCCATGCTTACTTGGAGCCCTAAGCATGTACATGTCTTGGTGTAGATGTGTTTTACCTACATGATACCCTTGCCCCTGGGCCTGCCCCAAGTTAGACATTGAAAGGGGGACCTGCAGCAGGTACTTGCTGCCCCTGCCTTGAGCCCTTTGCCTGTCTCTCTGGAGCATTTTGTCTTTCTCTTCGATGTCCTGTCCTTCGTGCTTTTTTTGTTTGTTTGGTTTTTCCCCTGTGTCTATCTCCCTCTTGACTTCTGATCCACCCCTAGCTATGACTTAGTTCTGAAGGCCGATAGGCACACACACGATGGATACATACACACAAGGAATCTGTCGGAAGAGGAGAGGCTGGTGCAGAGGAGAATGGGGTACGAATGAGCAGAGGAAAGATTTTGAGCTGAGCTGCTGTTTAAGACCTCGGGCCACCTTCTCCCTGAAGTCATCTGTGACAATGGGACCACCGCCTCCTTACAGCCCCCTTCATTTGCAGCTTTCACGGGAGCCTCTTGTCACATCTGCCTCACTTTACAGTTACTTACAGACAGATGTGAGTGTCTTTTCTAGATGAGCAGTTGGCCTGGGGGAATTTTCCATTTTCAAAAAAAAGATTCGTTCATTTTTACATTCTATACATCACAATAACTTAACTTCTAAAGGGATCATAGTAGTGTTTGTTGAACCAACAGATGTAGTAGATGTGAGATGGTTTTCAGCCCGAGGTTCATATGTCATGAAGAGCCCTCCTCCCAGTCTAAAGGAAAATAAAAGACGGTGTGTGGACTTGCTGCTTGGGACCTTCCTGGGGCAGAGATGTGCCAACAGCATCTCCATCAGGAGTGAGTCGACCTCATGGAAGCAATGGATGATAAATCTAGTAAGTGAGTAAGGTATAATTACAGATGAGTACATACTTTAGATGTTCATTTATTCATTTGAAGCATCAAATTAGAATTTTCACAATAAGCTAAAACCACAGTAGTTCAACCAAAGGATAAACTGAAATTCTGTAGATGACTGATATTGATAAAATTGCTGAATAAATATGTGCCAATATTAAAAGTCATGTTCTGCATCAGCCCCCAGCTTCATTGTGTAGCATTTAACCCTTCAGCCCATCTGTCCCAGGTCACATATTTGGTTCTTCCTGTCCGTTCTGTGGACATTCTCCTTGTGGCACCTGCCCTAGGGAAGAGAGGCGGGCTGCACTGAAGTGAGAAAGGTGGGGGGCTGTCACGGTCTTTGTAGACCAGGACCTGGGGACTAGAGTCGACAAGAAGAAGGAGAAGGATGCAGGAGACCCAAGTCTCGAGTGAAACAAAGGTACTTTATTTGCAGAAACGCATGCTTATATATCTTCAATAAAATGATTACTCAGCCATTAAAAAGAATGAAATTTCACCAGTTGCAAGAAAATGGATAGTCCTTTAAGTACAAGGTCACTGAAGGAAGTCACTGAAGGGAATCCAAGCAGGTGCCCCTTCCCATGATCTCAGCCCTGAGAACTGTGGGCAGCTTTGCTCGTTCCTATTTTCCAGGAACTGATAAGGAACAGAGAGTCCTTGAGAAATGGCACACAAAGGAAGAAAACATATTGGATCCCTTAAAGTTGAACGTCCCCTGACAGGGGACCATCCAGCTAACCCTGATGTCTTTAACATTGTGATACCATTCTCTACTCTATGAGTCTTTGCAATTCAAATTGAATTGAAGCTAAGGACTGGACCCTAGTAAAGGAGATATTGGACATGTTGGCCTAGGAAAATAAAAACAACTCATTTAGGAATGCACTTGGAATATTCTGCAATTAAAAACTGCTAGAAAGAAGGCTAGCATCTCATGTTTGGGTCCTCTGTTTTCAGGTGCAATTCCAAGCGTGAGCTGAGACTTTGCAGTTCGCTCACTAGAGGGAGTTAGATACTAAAGAGCTGCCTTCTCAAGACACATTGAGCTGGATCTAATGCAGGAAATCCAACCAAGACTTTGGGAGACTAGATGCCAGATTCCCTGTGGCAGAGCCATCTTTTCATAGATTAAAAAAAAAAAAATCTTTCCCAGTATGGTGAATAAACCACAGAACATTTTCAATTGTTTTTCTAATTTAAACATAAATGCTCAAGGTAGAAAAATAGAAAGAGTAATACGAATACCTCAAAATACAAAGAACATTTCAATTTACCTATAATGTTCACATCTAGAACTAAACACAATTAATAACAGGTTTAGCCACATGGGCTTTCTGGGAGCTGAATACTCTTTTTTAATTTTTTAAATTTATTTATTTTTGTCTGTGCTGGGTCTTCATTGCTGCGTGGGCCTTTCCCTGGTTGCAGGGAGCACCTCTCCAGTTGCAATGCGTGGGGTTCTCGTTGTGGTGCCTTCCCTTGTTGCAGAGCACGGGTCCCGGGGCTTCAGTAGTCGCGGCTCCCAGGTTCTAGAGCACAGGCTTAGTAGCTGTGCAGCATGGGCTTAGTTGCTCCGCAGCATGTCAGATCTTCCTGGATCAGAGATCAAAATGTGTCTGTGTTGCCAGGCAGATTCTTTACCATTGAGCTACCAGGGAAGCCCAGCTGAACGTTAATGAGCTAAAAAAAAGGAGGAAAAAAACCCCCACAATTTCCTATGGTTTAATGTAATATCTGTCCTTATTTTTCTATACGTATAGTGATAATAATTTGGTTTTCATGTGATATTATATAGAGACTGTGTATTAACATTCATGTATGAATATATTACTTACTGGTTTATGTTTAGGCTTTGTGTTCTGTGTGGATTAAAGGTTATTGTCAGTGTTTTGAGATAGAATTTTCAAGGAAATAAATTCTCAGTGAAAATTTTATCTGAAATCACCATCTTCCTTCTCAACTGTATTTTTTTTTAGCTGCTTAAGAGCAATAAAAAAGCAACAATCAGTTGGTATCAGTAGAGTGAGGAAGTATGTGACCTATCAGTCACTCAGTCGCGTCCGACTCTTTGCGACCCCATGGACTGTAGCCAGCCAGGAATTCCTCTGTCCGTGGGATTCTCCAGGCAAGAGTACTGGAGTGGGTTGCCATTTCCTTCTCTGGGGGATATTCCTGACCCAGGTATTGAACCTGGGTCTCCTGCATTACAAGGAGATTCTTTACTGCCTGAGCCACCAGGAAAGCCCCTAATAGAGGAATAACTCATGTTAACTGCTGTGTGGGACAGAGAATAAAGAGTGATGGTTCTTGATTTCAAGGAGTTTGTAATCTCGTTGGGGCAATGAGACCCTCTTGTGTTGCAGAACAAATGAAAATACAATAAGAGGGACTACCCTGGTGGTCGAGTGGGTAAGACGCCACTATCCTCATGCAGGAGATGTGAGTTCTACCCCTGGTCACGGAACTAGATCCCACGTGCGTGCCCCAACTAAGAAGTCTACACGCTGCAACTAAAGATCCCACTAAGACCTGGCACAGCCAAAAATAAATAAATATTAAAAAAAAAAAAAAGAAAGAAAATACAAGAGATACCAGTGGAACATGCTCTAACTCCTGGTTACAAACTCTTAAGTGCTATAGGAGCTCAAAGAAGAGAGGAATTGGAGTTAGTCAAAATTTTCTAATTAGCTTCCTGGAAAAAGCAGAATTTAGAATCCAGGGATCACACCTTTCTCACTAATGTGTCTGTGCCCAGGGTCCAGCGAAAGGCCTGGAATGTAGTTCGTTTTTTTTTAAAATGTCAGTGCCTCTGCATTGTGTATATGGAAACAGTGCTACTGGCCTGTGGACTCTGTGCCATTGAAGATAATTTCCAGTAGAGCCAGGAGGCCATTCCCTCCTTTATTGGGTTTTCCTAACATCTTTTACTGGAGGGTGGTTAGGTTCCAGAATACTAAGGACACAGGTCAGAGTGAAGGTCATTGACTCTTGTTGCAGTTGAACTTTTAACCTGGGCTTCATAAGCATGGAAGAAGCCAAAACGCCATACATAATATATAAAATTTGCTCAGCAAAAGTGTATTGTGTCTGGACATGAGGATGAAATTATGTGAAATATGAGACTATATATATATATATATATATATTTCCATGTAAGACCCATAATAGCAAAAGCAAAAAGTAGTAAAAGAACTTTTAGAGGTTTGGAAGATATATGGTTATGGACTTTTTTCATCTGTATTTTCTTTAAAAGTCTTAACACAAAATCCCATTCTGAATAAAGTGGGAAAGCTCAAATGAAAATTACAAAGCAGACCTAGCCAGACATTCAAAATGCCTTACAGATTTTGAAGCTATATTCTGGTTTTAATTTTTCATGCTATAAGACTGGTGCTGGCTTTGAGCCGTGCATCCTCTCAAGCTGGGAGCCTCTTGCCAGACAGAACATCGCTGGCGGTTATTAGAGCCGCTGATGCCATCAATACATATGGGTCTCATGGACTCAATTCTCTTCCATGGGCCTGGAGCCTAGGTAAAGAACTAACATTAGATGCATTTAAAATTTTGTGACTTGGTAACCACATTACCTAGCTTTAAGAGCCATACAAAACACATAACCACGTTTATCTGAGACACAAAATCTAGCTACAGTTTCCTGTATTGTTCACAAAATACCAAAGTAGCTTAAACATTAGCCCCCACATTAGGAACCACAGTCTCCTGCTGGATTAAATGTTAATTGCAGTGACATAGAAAACAAGAACACATTGAAACTTCCTGAAATGTCAATAGAGCTATTGTTGCAGAAAGAACACTGCTTTGAGATTTGGATTCTTAGGTGGCAGTGGCTCTGATTAGCTCTGTGTTTTTTGATGAGTGGTGTCTCATTTCTGGCCTCACTTTCCCTATCTGTACAATGGCTAGATTTTACTAGATGATCTAAGATCCTTTCTTACTCTGAATCTATATGCTTCACATGTAATAGTTCAATGTATTTTAGGTACCTATATATATATGTGTATATATATATATATATAGGTTTATATATATATCATATATATATAATTCTGAAACTATGAGTATTAGTCTTGAAAAGAAGACTAGGTTTCTGGTTGACAAAAAAATGCACAATATATATTTCATCAACATCTCCACCCCAAAATTGTGCTCCTGAAAATTGATTAGATTTCTAGTATTTTGTTCCTGTGACTTAAAAATAATTAATGATTTCATGTTTTTTGGGTTGATTTTAGTGAATGCAACTGAGAGCATGATGTAACTATCTTGTCTGTTTTATAGCTTGTTAATTTGATAAAAATCTGAGTGAATTTGGTGGGGAGATTGGTGTGAGTCATTTTAGATTTGAGATGCAGTGAAGACTGAGAAATAGGAAATAGAACATTACATTTTACTTTTTATTTGGGTTAGGTGTTTGGAAACAGGACTTTCTCAGCGGCCAAAACACTGTCACTGGGGAAAATAAAATGCTATTGCTAAGCCAAGGTCCCCGTGCATTCATATTACCTACAAGTATGTGATTTTCATTGTGGCCCTAGTTAAATAATAGCCTGTGGATATCTGTTCAATAAATTTGTGTCACATTTCTCTGACCAGGAGTTATGGCTAAACTAAATTTTCTTAACTAAAGGATCATGCTGTGTTTGGTATGTGCATATGCGTGAGGGAGAAAAATCTAAATAAACACTTAACATCAGATTTCAGCAGATATCAATTATCTCAGAATTACATCTACTGCTGTTCTTTCCAAACTTTAGCATTTATTCATTTTGGTTCTGCTGAGTTTTCTTCTTTGGATTTTACCTGAGTAGACAAGCATGAAATGAGTTTCTCCTTGCATTTCACTAATGTCAGGAGTTCTTGCAGCTCAATATCACAGATTAGTAACAGTCCCCACTCTCGGGACCGGTCGTGGATGCTCCCTGCAAAGCCTGGGAACCCTTTGTTCCACCAGCTGCCCGAGTGTTGCATGCTGCTAGTTCACAGCTGAGTCCTTCCCTAGGCATCACTTGGCCAGAGGGCCTGAGCTTGTCCCCGGCGCCACCTCCTCCCTGGGCTCCATGTCCAAAAACCAGTCAAGGTGGAGCTACAACGGCCTGGCTCCCTTGCCTCAAGTTTGCACAGCTCGGAAGGATCATCCCAGCTCTCAGTTTCCTCCGGGATTCGCTGGAGCAGACTGGGGCTTTGATCACAGCTGCATCACAATTCAACTTGCCCCTCTACCCGGTCACATTCCTTTCTACCTCCTGGTGTGCTGCCCCCCAGTAAGCCTTCTGCATGCTAATTCCAGCCTCGGCATCTGTTTTCCTGGAACTGATCAAAGACACGGGCCTTTTACCATTTAATGGCATGAATTTTCCATGTCCACACTGAATCTTAACGAAGTGAACTCTTCTGGAAATGTTAATATTCACTGTCTGGAATTTTAACACATTAAATTCAGTGGTTTTCAGTCCAGGGTCAGTTGTTGTTTAGTCGCTAGGTTGTGCCCACCTCTTTGGTGACCCCATGGACTGTAGTCCACCAGGCTCCTCTGACCGTGGGATTTCCCAGGCAAGAATACTGGAGTGGGTTGCCATTCCCTTCTCCAGGGGGTATTCCTGACCCAGGGATCAAACCCGAGTCTCTTGCATTGGCTAGTAGCTTTTTGGGAAAAAATGTGATTTTATGATTCTGGAGTAAAAATTACTCCTTTTGATTATTGCAAGTATCCTTAAAACATCATTTCCTCTCTTGAGGGAATATTGAAGCAGTCTTCAAAAAATTGCAAGATACTTCTCAATGTGATAATCCCTGCTTCTTTTTGTAGTGTTGCTACATGATTTATCCACTAGCCTTTTTCATCTTTATTAGAAGAAAAAATTAAAATGCTTGATATTAGTTTCATAAGAAAAGAAAATGTAGCTGAACCACACACACAACTGTTTTTTTCTTATGACTAATAATTTTTTCATGGTTGTGACTCAAATCACAACCATGAAAAACAATGAAAAATTTAAAGAGACAGCCTAATTCGTGCTAATTATACCAGTCCACACGCCTATACCTTGTGCTTTGTATGAAAAGACAATTTTTGGAAATACTTAGGAGTTTTTTTGGAGGGGGTCATAATTGATCTAGAAACTTTTTCCCACCTCTTAACAAAGTCAAAGGAGATAATCAACTGAGATTCTTGATTTGTGCCTCTTAGAGAAAATGTTGGGTTTTTAGTAGTAGTATCTCTTGCTAGTTTTAGAAATTAGCAGACAAAACAAAGTAGATTTTGTATACAAGTGATGCCTAGAAATTTTGATTGATGTACATTTTTTGTTACTTGAGTTTCATGAGCTATTTGTTTATTTTGGAAATTAACTCTTCTCCTTTTAAAAAATTTAATTTAGTTATTTCTAATTGAAGGATAATTGCTTTATAGTATTGTGTTGGTTTCTATCAAACATCAACATGAATCAGCCACAGGTATACCTATGTCTCCTCCCTCCTGAGTCTCTGTCCCACCTCCCTCCCCATCCCACCCTTCCAGATTATTTCAGAGCCCTAGTTTGAGTTCCCTGAGTCATTAGTAAACATGACATACAGAAATTTTATTTCTCTGGTAAATAGAGGAATTCATAATTTTGTAATATCTTCTATGAAACAAAATTATGACTCTTCAGTACTGAAACCAAGGTACATTTGAAAATTTATTTTAGGCTGAAGCTCTCCAAATTTTTGTGCATGGAATGTAATACTTGACATTTTAAAATCTGGCTTATTCCAAGCCCAGCATGTTCATAGCCCAATGCAGCATGCATACTGGATGCTCTCCTTTATCAGATGCCAGCTGTCTGAGTGGATTGATATTGAGAGGGTCATGAGTTGTTCAAGCTGGGGCAAGGGAACACTGAATCATTAGCATCTACTGTGAAGGCTATTTCCAGCTAGCGCCTGCCCTCTGCCAACATGGAACTTGCAGCAGAGAGGCATCATGGCTATGGACATGGTGAAATAGAGCCAGTGAGACACATGCTATTTATAAAGGTTAGAGAATAGTCTTGTTAAAAAAAAAAAAGTTACACAACCTGTCTGGAAACTCATTCTCTTCCATCCTTGTCTTTCTACTTGAGTGTCAAGGTAAAGAAGATTCTGAGTAGACATTTCAAAAATGATTTCTGATTGGTCAGACCTGTTCTCTGGGGCTAATTCTGGCTCTTCCAAATTTTACTTCTGTCTCTCAAAGCCAATGAAGGAAAAACAAACATAGAAACAAATTGCACTAATGCTGACATTTAAGGGACTAAAATGTCCTCTGAAACATCTAAGCACAAATATAATGTATAAACAGAGAATTGTGGAATATCTGTCAGGTTTACAAAGTATTATCAAGTCATTATTAACATTTGGAGTAGGAGTTGTGATCTGTGGCTATTCTCTTGATGAAATCTGATGTTTCTAAATTGACTTGGTCATCATTAGGTAAGGTAGTGTCTTTTACCTTTTTTGCTTTAGGAAAGGTTTGGGGCCCCAGAAAGAGAGAATGAGTGCTTACAATCATTTAAATAAATTTGGGAGATTCTTGGTTACATTGGTTTCTTTACTGTAGAACTTCTTAGAGCCTTTTATATGAAAATGTTTTATGAGTCTTCAAGAAAGCGATGACATATGCAACACTTTTCTAAGTTGTTTGATCATAAAATCTTTTTTGTGTGTATACCATTCATTCATATGTATAAGAGGCATTTCTGGATCAGTTTCAGCAATGCTGACCTATAGTTTTGTTTTTGATTATATATATTTTTAAAGCTTTTCTAGCTTTGTAAAATAAATTTGGAAGCTTTAATTTTCTTTCCTCCAATGCTTTGAAAGTCACTAAAATAATGCAAATAATTTGTACCTCTTTCAGTTTCTTTTCTGGTAAGATGGGCCAGACAAGAAAAGTCAGCTGCCAGGGGTGGCTTCTCCAACCTAATAGATCCCATATTTGAGGATCAATGAGAATTATTTATTAAGCAACGTGACTTTCTTTTCTTCTTTTTTGAAAATAACTATCTTGAGCAACATAATTGCTTTTCATTACCTAACCAACAAACAAACAATTCAGAGGATGCAAGGAGATGAAATATTTATGACCGTGTGAGTGCATTGGGCTCTCGGCCACCACCCTTGTTCCTCATGGAGGGGTGCTGCCCTCTGGCCTCAGCTGTGCTCTGTTTGGCTGGAGAAGCCACTCCTGGGAGCTGACTGTCTGATACCATCTCCTGTATTGGGGGAGTGTAGGTGGGTTCTCAGCAGTTTATACTAAAAAAGTGCATTTCCATTTTATTTACATCATGTTACTTAGACCCATGTTCTGGGTTCCAGATTTACAATTTTTTGAGTGCCACTGAGGTCTCTGCTTTTTAATACACTGTCTAGGTTTGTCATAGCTTTCATTCCAAGGAGCAAATGTCTTTTAATTTCATGGCTGCAGTCACCATCTGCAGTGATTTTGGAGCCCAAGAAAATAAAATCTGTCACTGTTTTCATTGTTTCCCCTTCTATTTGCCATGAAGTGATGGGACTGGATGTTATGATCTTTGTCTTTTGAATGTTGGGTTTTAAGCCAGCATTTTTACTCTCTTTTTCCACTTTCATCAAGACTCTTTAGTTCCTCTTCACTTTCTACCATAAGCGTGGTGTCATCTGCATATCTGAGGTTATTGATATTTCTCCCAGAAATCTTGATTCCAGCTTGTGTTTCATTCAGCCTGGTATTTTGCATGTACTCTGTATATAAGTTAAATAAGCAGGGTGACAATATACAGGCTTGACATACTCCTTTCTCAGTTTGAACGAATTTGTTGTCCCATGTCTGATTCTAACTGTTGCTTCCTGACCTGCATACAGGTTTCGCAGGAGGCAGATAAGGTGGTCTGGTATTCCCATCTCTTCAAGAATTTTCCACAGTTTGTTGTGATCCACACAGTTCAAAGGCTTTAGTGTAGCATAAAGCAGAAGTAGATGTTTTTCTGGAACTCTCTTGCTTTTTCAATGATCCAACGGATGTTGGCAATCTGATCTTTGGTTCCTCTGCCTTTTTCTAAATCCAGCTTCAACATCTGGAAGTTCATGGTTCACGTACTGTTGAAGCCTGGCTTGGAGAATTTTGAGCATTACTTTGCTAGTGCGTGAGATGAGTGCAATTGTGTGGTGGTTTGAACATTCTTTGGCATTGCCTTTCTTTGGGATTGGAATGAAAACTGACGGGTGGAGAGGGAGGTGGGAGGGGGGATCGGGATGGGGAATACGTGTAAATCTATGGCTGATTCATATCAATGTATGACAAAACCCACTGAAATGTTGTGAAGTAATTAGCCTCCAACTAATAAAAAAAAATAAATAAAAAAAAAAAAGAAAACTGACCTTTTCCAGTCCTGTGGCCACTGCTGAGTTTTCCAAATTTGCTGGCATAGTAAGTACAGCACTTTAACAGCATCATTTTTTAGGATTTGAAATAGCTTAGCTGGAATTCTGGATTTCCCTGGTAGCTCAGCTGGTAAAGAATCTGCCTGCAATGCAGGAGACCCCGGTTCAATTCCTGGGTCAGGAGGATCCCCTGAAGAAGGGATAGGCTACTCACTCAAGTATTCTTGGGCTTCCCTGGTGGCTTAGATGGTAAAGAATTGTCTGCAATGTGGGAGATCTGGGTTCGATCCCTGGATTGAAAAGATATCCTGGAGGAGGGCATGGCAACCCACTCCAGTATTCTTGCCTGGAGACTCTCCACAGACAGAGGAGCTTGAAAAGATATCCTGGAGGAGGGCATGGCAACCCACTCCAGTATTCTTGCCTGGAGACTCTCCACAGACAGAGGAGCTTGGCAGGCTATAGTCCATGGGGTTGCAAAGGGTCGGACATGACTGAGTGACTAAGCACAGAGCATAGCTGGAATTCTATCACCTCCACTAGCTTTGTTTGTAGTGATGCTTCCCTAGGCCCACTTGACTTTGCACCAAGATATCTGGCTCTAAGTGAGTGATCACACCATCATGGTTATCTGAGTCCTAATGATCTCTTTTGTATAGTTCTGTGTGTTCTTGCCACCTCTTCTTCATATCTTCTGTTTCTGTTAGCTCGATACTGTTCCTGTCCATTATTGTGCCCATCTTTGCAAGAAATGTTCCCTTGATATCTCTAACTTTCTTGAAGAGATCTCGTGTCTTTCCCATTCTATTATTTTCCTCTATTTCTTTGCATTGATCACTGAGGAAGCCTTTCTTATCTCTCCTTGCTATTCTTTGGAGCTCTGCATTCAGATAGGTATATCTTTCCTGTTCTCCTTTGTCTTTAACTTCTCTTCTTTTCTTGGCTATTTGTAAGGCCTCCTCAGACAATCATTTTGCCTTTTGCATTTCTTTTTTCTTGTACACCTCTTGTACAGTGTTAAAACCTCCATCCATAGTCGGTCAGGCACTCTGTCTATCAGATCTAATCCCTTGAATCTCTTTGTCACTTGCACTGTATAATTGTCAGGGACTTGATTTCAGTCTTACCTAAATGGCCTAGTGGTTTTCTCTACTTCAGTTTAAGTCTGAATTTTGCAATAAGGAGTTCATGATCTGAGCCACAGTCAGCTCCTTGTTTTTGCTGACTGTATAGAGCTTCTCCATCTTTGGCTGCAAAGAATATAATCAGCCTGATTTCGGTATTGACCGTCTGGTGATGTCCATGTGTAGAGTCTTCTCCTGCGTTGTTGGAAGAGGGTGTTTGCTCTGACCAGTGCGTTCTCTTGGCAGAACTCTACTAGCCTTTGCTCGGCTTCAGTTTGTACGTCAAGGCCAAACTCGCCCATTACTCCAGGTATCTCTTGACTTCCTACTTTTGCATTCCTGTCCCCTATGATGAAAAGGACATCTATTTTTAGTGTTAGTTCTAGAAGGTCTTGTAGGTCTTCACAGAACTGTTCAGCTTTAGCTTCTTCAGCATTACTGGTTGGGGCATAGATTTGGATTACTGTGATATTGAATAGTTTGCCTTGATCATTAATGACCAATGCTTTAACCAGTCATGCCTGTGTAATGAACTAACGAAAACTTTACAAAAACCCTGAACGATGGAGTTCAAAGACCTTCCAGGCTGGTGAACACATCCTGTGCTGAGACGATGGGGCACCCAAGGGAGGGACTGGAAACTCCATTCTGCCTGTTGCACTTCGCCCTTCCACCTTTTCCACTTGGCTGCTCCCCAGTTATAAGACTTACGATAAACCAGTCGTAGTAAGTAAACGGCTTTCCTGAAATCTGAAAAAATGAACAAACCTGAAGGTCCTGGAAACCCTCGATTTATAGCCAGTTAATCAGGAGGACAGGAAGGGCCAGGCTTGTGATTAGTGTCTGAAGCGGGGTTAGTCCTGTGCAACCAAGCCCCCAGCCTGTGGGGCCTATACTAACTCCAGGTCGTGAGTGTCAGACCTGAATTTTAAGGCACAGTGTTAGAGGATTGGTTGGTGTGGGAAAAACCCTCACACGTTTGGTGTCCAAGGTGTTCTGAGAATAGAAACCGATCATGGTAATAGTAATAGCTATCATTTACTAAGTGCCAGATATTTTGCCAATGCTCATCATATACTGTTTCTAGTCCCAATGATCTTTTAAGATCATTTTCTTGGCACCAGTTTACAGAGGAGAAAAACCAAGACTTAATTACTCAGCAAAGGATATATTTCTAATAAAGTGGGTTTTCAGTTCTTTCAGACTCCCAATCCCTGCCTCCCCTCCTCTTCTCACCTGTATTGGGCTACTGCATGCCTCTTATAACCATATAAAATCTACTGTGGCTGATTTATTCAATAAATACAACTGAGTGCTGTGTGAGGTGCCATTATTCTGCAGGCCTCTGTGAGCAAGAACATCCAGAAGGAGAATAATAGTAATAGGAGCAAATGCTTAATTGATCTTTACAAAATAGAAATATAAGGATTGCTCTGTAAGTTGTCCAAGGCCACATAGCTAATAAATGGCAGAGCCATCGCTGAAACCCAGGACATCTGACTCCAAAACTGAACTGCCTCTTGTGAATATGCAATCATTTATATCAATGCATTTCAGTCTAATTTGGAAACAAACACATATGATACAGCCAAAGAACTATTATTCCATAGTGCTCATACAAATTTGAAAAAGTCAGTTATAAACTTCACATTCAAGGGGTTCAAGATAGAAAAATATCTTCATGGATTTCACATGCTATTTCAGGAGTTACAGTATGCTTCAGTTGAGAAAAAAGATCATTTCAGTTAGTTACTAATTGGTTTTTAACTTGGTTGAACCCATTCTTGTTCAGTAATTTTTGGTCATTATCTGATTGAAATTCTCTAAAGAAAAGAAACTCCCATCAAGACTATTCCTGCTTTTACTAATCTCAAAAAGACAAGGACCACGAAGATCACATATAAGCCTCTGACTAGAATATAATAGCTTTGGTGAAATGCAGTTGGCTCATTTAGACATAGTTCTGCTCAAAATAGCCTAGATGGACTGAATGGAATTTATTGCATTACTAATGTTCTAAAGGCAGATTTCCCAGTAGTAATTTACTCATAAAACTACTTTAACAAAAGGCTACTTGATAGCATAGAATAAACTGGAATGCATTTTTATAGCCAGAGATTTCCAAACCATAAATACTTCCATCCCTGTAAGCAAACACGTCAGAAATATTTGTGACCACCTTTGTGGTCACATTTTTACCACTTCTGTGATGGAATACAGCGATTTCATCATGACTGCATTCTATCTCTACCTTTATCCTTTATACTGGCGATGGACTCCTTAGCATATCATATGTAATCCATTAGTGAGAGGAACTTTGGCTTTCAGAAAGGAAGGAAGAGAAAAATATCATATAGAAGTTGTTGAAACTGGTTATTTTTGAACAATATTTTATTCACAGCAAACTAAATCCAATAGTTAATTTCAGAACAGTGTCAATATTGGCAGTTGAAAAGATGATTGCCTAGTAATTTAATTTAATTTACCTGCTGATGGTACTCAAATTTATTTTTCTCCCTAATAGAAATAAACATTCAACTGGGAATGGGGCTTGGAAAATTCCAGATTGCTGACATTTGGGATATGGTGTGAGGCTCTTAATTTTTAAGTAAGTCTTTTCTTTTCCTTTTTTAAAGGAAGCCTATGGAAGTAACTGCTTTAAAAATATCTCTCTGAAGATGTCAAAAGGTCGAATTAAAATATTATGCTGTCGATCATTGTCACTATTTTGTCTATCTTCCTTGTTAGAATGGTAGATAGAAAAAACCAATTTTAATTTTACATGAATCTTAATAATGTTATTTGCCTAAATGTTGCATGCTTTTTATTTTAAAATCCAAGCAATTAAAAAAATTCACAAAAAGGAAATCTTTTTTTCTTTTTTTTAAAAAAGGAAATCTTAAAAAATGAATTAGAAAAGAAACAAATGATGTTAGCTAATATAAGAGTATGACAAGTCTAAGATATGAAATAAATATTGAGTAATATATACACTTTTGTTTTAGAAACAGTGCTTAAAAATCTGGTTAGTCAACAATCAAATCTTACTATATAGTGTGACATGTATTGTTAAAAATAAAATTTGTAGATGCCCTTGAATTAAATGTTAGTTTCAGATTCTTCTAGTTATAATTTTTTTTTATTTTTTTATTTTTTATTATTATTATTATTTTTTTCCAGTGGGTTTTGTCATACATTGATATGAATCAGCCATGGATTTACATGCATTCCCAATCCCGATCCCCCCTCCCACCTCCCTCTCCACCCGATTCCTCTGGGTCTTCCCAGTGCACCAGGCCCGAGCACTTGTCTCATGCATCCCACCTGGGCTGGTGATCTGCTTCACCATAGATAGTATACATGCTGTTCTTGTGAAATATCCCACCCTCACATTCTCCCACAAAGTTCAAAAGTCTGTTCTGTATTTCTGTGTCTCTTTTTCTGTTTTGCATACAGGGTTATCGTTACCACCTTTCTAAATTCCATATATATGTGTTAGTATGCTGTAATGTTCTTTATCTTTCTGGCTTTACTCACTCTTCTGTAATGGGGCTCCAGTTTCCATCTCATTCAAATTTCTTTAATGCTGAGAGTAATATTCCATGTGTATATGTACCACATCTTATCATTCATCTCTGATGGGCATCTAGGTTGCTTCCATGTCCTGGCTATTATAAAAGTGCGCGATGAACATTGGGGTGCACGTGTCTTTCAGATCTGGTTTCCTCAGTGTGTATGCCAGAAGTGGTATTGCTGGGTCATATGGCAGTTCTATTTCCAGTTTTTTTAAGAAATCTCCACACTGTTTCCATAGTGGCTGTACTAGTTTGCATTCCCACCAACAGTGTAAGAGGGTTCCCTTTTCTCCACACCCTCTCCAGCATTTATTGCTTGTAGACTTTTGGATAGCAGCCATCCTGACTGGCGTGTAATGGTACCTCATTGTAATATTTCTGCAAACGGAGACCAAAAGAAAGCAGGAGTCGCAATACTCATATCAGATAAAATAGACTTTCAAATAAAGGATGTGAAAAGAGACAAAGAAGGACACTACATAATGATCAAAGGATCAATTCAAGAAGAAGATATAACAATTATAAATATATATGCACCCAACATAGGAGCACCGCAATATGTACGGCAAACACTAACGAGTATGAAAGAGGAAATTAATAGTAACACAATAATAGTGGGAGACTTTAATACCCCACTCACAACTATGGGTAGATCAACTAAACAGAAAATTAACAAGGAAACACAAACCTTAAATGACACAATGGACCAGCTAGACCTAATTGATATCTATAGGACATTTCACCCCAAAACAATCAACTTCACCTTTTTCTCAAGTGCACACGGAACATTCTCCAGAATAGATCACATCCTGGGCCATAAATCTGGTCTTGGAAAATTCAAAAAAATTGAAATCATTCCAGTCATCTTTTCTGACCACAGTGCAGTAAGATTAGATCTCAATTACAGGAAAAAAATTGTTAAAACTTCAAACATATGGAGGCTAAATAACACGCTTCTGAATAACCAACAAATCATAGTTATAATTTTTAAAAGGAAATATTGCTTTGCATTAATACAAGTTTCTTTGTATAAACTGTTATTAATTTATTGTTAATAAAAGTACCTATGAGCAGAATATCTTGTTAGTCACAAAGATAACCAGACATGATGGCAGAGATGGGTAGGTACTCATCAAACTTACTTCCACTTTTTGAACACATAGCTAGGTTACATTTCCTGGGCTCCTTTGGCATTAGATACAGACATGAGATGGAGTTTTAGCCAATGGAATGTAGGGAGACTGACCTACATTCACCTTTGGTTGGGTGGTTGGTTTAGTCGCTAAGTTGTATTCTCTTTAGGGAGAACCCAAAAGGTCTCCTTTGTATTTCTGTAAAGCCTCTTTTTCTGTCTTTGCCTCCCAAAAAGATGTGGTAGAAGATTTCTAAGCCTCAGGGGTACATGACTATAATTACAGAGATAATGCCTGTAAGGAGCAGAGACCCCCACAAGCAATCCACATTGAATTATTACAGAGGCAATAAACCTTTGCTGTGGCAAGTTGCAGGGACAGAGGGATTTTTTGTTTTGTTTTGTTTTTGTAGGTAGTTTTATTTTTTAATTTTTTAACAGCTCTTTTCTTACCCCTATGCCAAGTTTTCTCTACTTTGCACTATTAACTTACTGGACTAGGTAAATCTTTGCTGTGGGGGCTGTGCATTATAGCATCTCTGGTTTTTATTCATTAGATGCTCACAGCACCTGCCCTCCCCCATCAGTGACAATCAGAAATGTCTCCAGACCTTCCAAACATCCCCTTGAGTGTAAAATTACCCCTATTTGAGAACTACTGGTCTAATATAGTCAGGTTTCTGTTCTTAAAGTTTTATCAAAGAGTTCTCTACTTTTTTATATAATGAGTTTCTGAAATATCTGAAGTCAGAGTCTGAAAGATGAGCAATATATTTATGTTATACAGAATTTTGTTATAGAAGACAAATAAAAGGGAGATAAACCTTTTTAACTTTCCATTGTGTTCAGTAGCACATTGTGAGTCTGTTGGTGCTGTAATTTTCCCATGTTTTTAAATTCTGCATTTTTCCTTCACCATTGAACCCACATTTGATCACCATAAATCCACTGAACTGTAGCTTGAAGCTCAAGCATTATCACTGAAGGCATAGAGAAGGACTTTCATCTGGGTCTCAATTTTGTAAGACCCGTGCTTTTTGTTTTTATAATAAGGTACATTGCAATTTTCCATTTTCCATTCATTTTTATTAAATGAAAATAAATACCAAAATAATCAAATAAATATCCCTATATAACAAAGATGGCCACAAAGCCAGAGTCAAATTGGTGACATTCATTTTTATTTTTTTATTTCATTCTTATTTTATATTAGGTTATAGTTGATTTACGATGTTGTTAGTTTCAGGTGTACAACACTGATTCATTTCTATATATACATATGTCCAGGTTTTTCATTCTTTTCCCATACAGGTTATTGCAGATTATTGAGTAGAATTCCCTGTGCTATACGGTAGGTCCTTGTTGATCATCTGTTTTATATATCATACTGTGTATATGCTAATCTCAACTCCTAATTTTTCCCTCCCCTGTCTTTCCATTTTGGTAACAATAAGTTTGCTTTTGAAGTCTCTGTGAGTCTGTTTCTGTTTTGTATATAAGTTCATTTGTATCATTTTTTAAGATTCCATGTATGAGTAGTAGCATATGCTATTTGTCTTTCTTTGTCTGATTTACTTCACTCAGTATAATAATCTCTAGGTCCATCTATGTTGCTGCAGATGGCATTATTTCACTCTTTTTAATGGTTGAGTAGTGTTCCATTATATATATGTATTTCATCTTCTCTATCTATTCCTCAGTCAGTGGACATTTAGGTTACTTCCATGTCTTGGCTGTTGTAAATAGCACTGCTGAGAACATTGGGGTGCATGTATCTTTTTGAATTACAGTTTCCTTCAGCTAAATGCACAGGAGTGGGACTGCTGGGTCATAGCATCGTTCTACTTTTAGAACTACTGTTCTTCATAGTGTGTGTATATAAAGTTGCTCCTCCATAGTGTGTGTGTGTGTGTGTGTGTGTGTGTGTGTATGTAAAGATGCTCAGTTGTGTCTGACTCTTTGTGACACCATGGTCTATAGCCCACCAGGCTCCTCTGTCCATGGAATTTTCCAGGCAAGAATACTGGAATGGGTTGCCGTTTCATACTCCGGGGGATCTTCCTGAGGCAGGCATTGAACCCACATTTCCCATGTCTCCTGCACTGGCAGGCATATTCGTTACCCCTGTACCACCTGGGAAGCGCTGTTCTCCACAGAGGTTGAATTAATTTACATTCTCACCAACAGTGCAGAAGAGTTCTTTTTCCTCCACACCCTCTCCAGAATTTATTGTTCATAGACTTTTTGATGATGGGCATTATGATGAATGTGAAGTGATACCTCATTGTAGTTTTGATTTGTATTTCTCTAATGATTAGCAGTTTTCATGTACAGCATATTTTCATGTGCTTTTTGGCCATCTGTATGTCTTCTTTGGAGAAATATCTATTTAGATATTCTGCTAATTTTGATTAAGTTATTTTGATGTTTAGCTGCATGAGCAGTTTGTATATTTTGGAGATTAATCCCTTGTCTGTTGCTTCATTAGCAAATATTTTCTCCCATTCTGTGGGTTGTCTTTTTAAAAAAATTTTTATTGGAGTATAGTTGGATAGTGTTATAGGTTATACAAGGTTATTGGATATACAAGGTTATAGGTGGTTTTTTCACTTTGTTTATGGTTTCCTTTGCTTTGTAAAAACTTTTTAAGCTTAAGTTCCATTTGTTTATTTTCATTACTCTAACAGGTGGATCCAAATATAGCAAAGAATGTTCTGCCCATGTTGTCCTCTAGGAGCTTTATGGTATCCAATTTTACATTTATTTAGGTCCTTAATCCATTTTGGGTTTATTTTTGTGTATGGTATTAGAGAATTTTCTAGTTTCATTCTTTTATATGTAGCTGTTCAGGTTTCCCAGTATTGCTTATTGAAGAGATTGTCTTTTCTCCATTGTATATTCTTGTCCCATTTGTCATAGGTTAATTGAGCATAGGTGCATGCTCAATTTATTCATTTATTTCCAGGATTTTTATCCTAATCCATTGATCTAGATTTCTGTTTTTGTGCCAGTACTGTTACTGTTTTGATTACTGTAGCTTTGTAGGAGAAGGAGATGGCAACCCACTCCAGCGTTCTTGCCTGGAGAATCCCAGGGATGGCAGAGCCTGGTGGGCTGCCGTCTGTGGGGTCGCAGAGAGTCGGACACGACTGAAGCGACTTGGCAGCAGCAGTATAGTCTGAGCTTAGAGAACCTGATTCCTCCAGCTCCATTTTTCTTTCTCGGGATTGCTTTGGCTATTTGAGGTCTTCTGTGTTTCCATACAAATTAAAATTTTTTTATTCTAGTTCTGTGAAAAATGTCATTGGTAATTTAATAAGGATTGCATTGAATCTATAGATTGTCTTAGGTAGTGTAGTCTTTTTGACAATATTGATTCTTCCCTCCAAGACCATGGAATTCTGTTTGCCTTCTTTGATTTTCATTGGCATCTTATAGCTTTCAGAGTATAGGTCTTTTACCCCCTCAGGTACGTTAATTCCTAGGTATTTTCTTCTTCTTGATACAATAGTAAATGGGATTGTTTCTTTAATTTCTTTCTGATGTTTTGTTGTTAGTGTATAGAAATGCAAGAGTTTTCTATATATTAATTTTGAATCCTGCAACCTTACCATATTCATTAATGAGCTCTAGAAGTTTTCGGTCAGCATCTTTAGAATTTTCTATGTATGGTATTGTGATATCTGCAGATAGATGCCGATTTCCAATTTGTATTTCTCTTACTACTTTTTCTTTTCTGATTGCTGTGGCCAGGGTTTCCAAAACTATGCTGAATAAAAGTGTCAAGAATGGACATGCTTATTTTGTTCCTGATCTTAGAGGAAATGCTTTCAGCTTTTCACCATTGAGTATGATGTTAGCTGTGTGTTTGTCATATATGGACTTTATTGTGTTAAAGTAGTTTCCCTCTATGCCCACTTTTTGAAGTTTTTTTTTTTAATCATAAATGGGTGTATGTTGAATTTTATCAAAAGTTTTTTTTTTTTGCATCCATTCAATATGGTTTTTATTCTTCAGTTTGTTAATGTGTATCACACTGATTGATTTGCAGATATTGAAATATCCTGCATCCCTAGGGTAAATCCCACTTCATCATGGTTTATGACTCTCTTAATGTATACTTAACTGATGCTGAAGCTGAAACTCCAATACTTTGGCCACCTGATGTGAAGAACTGACTCATTTGAAAAGACCCAGATGCTGGGAATGATTGAAGGTGGGAGATGGGGATCACAGAGGATCAGATGGGTGGATGGCATCACCGACTCAATGGACATGAGTTTGAGTAAACTGCAGGAGCTGGCGATGGACAGGGAAGCCTGTCATGCTGCAGTCCATGGGGTTGCAAAGAGTCGGACATGACTGAGCGACTGAATTGAACTGAACTGGATTTTGTTTGCTAGTGTTTTGTTGAAGATTTTTGCATATTGGCCTCTAATATTCTATTTTTTGTGTGGTATTTTTTTGTGTCTGGTTTTGGTATCAGGGAGATGGCAGCCTCATAGAATGAATTTGGAAGTGTTCCTTCCTCTGAAGTATTTTGGAATACTTTTAGAAGGATAGGTGTTAATTCTCTAAATGTTTGCTAGAATTCTCCTGTGAAGCCATCTTGTCCTCGACTTTTGCTGAAGTTTTTAAAATCAGTTTCAATTTCACACTTGTGATTGGTCTGTTCATATTTTCTATTTCTTCCTGGTTCATTCTTGGAAGATTGTACCTTTCTCAGAATTTTCCAATTTCTTTTAGGTTGCCCATTTTATTGGCATATAGTTGCTTGAGATTCTTTAAATCATAAAGAATGATTCTTATGATTCTTTGTATTTCTATGGCAACTTCTATGGCAACTTCCCTTGTAACTTCTCCTTTTTATAGATTTGAGCCCTCTCCCTTTTTTTCTTGCTGAGTTTAGCTAAAATTTTCTAAATTTTATCTTTTTAAAGACCCAGTTTTTAGTTTCATTAATCTTTTCTATTTTTTTTTTTTTTTTTGTCTCTAGTTCATTTATTTTGCTCTGATCTTATGGTTTTTTCCCTTCTACTCACTCTGGGTTTTGTTTGTTCTTCTTTCTTTAATGTCTGTCAGTGTAAGGTTAGGTTGTTTATTTGAGATTTTTCTTATTTCCTGAGGTAAGTTTGTATCACTATAAACTTCCTTCTTAGAACTGTGTTTGCTGCATTTCATAGGTTCTCTATCAGCATGTTTTCATTTGTCTTTAGGTATTTTTTGATTTCCTCTTTCATATCTTAAGTGATCCATTGGTGTTTGTAGCATATTATATAACCTCCACATGTTTGTGTGTTTTACAGGGTTTTTTTTTTTTCCATGTAATTGATTCCTAATCTCATAGTGTTATGGTTGGAGAAGATGTCTGATGTAATTTCAATCTTCTTAAATTTACCAAGGCTTGCTTTATGGCCCAACGTGTAATCTGTCCTGGAGAGTGTTCCAAGTGCACTTGAGAAGAATGTATATTCTGCTGCTTTTGGATGGAATGAATATCTATTAAGTCCATCTAGTCTAATATGTCATTTAAGACCTTTGTTTCCTTATTGACTTTCTGTCTGGATGATCTGCCCATTGATGTAGGTGGAGTGTTTATGTCCCCCACTATTATTTTGTTACTGTATATTTTTCTTTTTGTGGCTGTAAGCAATTGCCTTATATATCGAGGTGCTCCTATCTTAGGTGCATATATATTTACAATTGTCCTATTCGTTGGATTGATTCCTTGATCACTAGGTAGTGTCCTTCTTTGTCTCTTATTACAGTCTTTATTTTAAAGTCTATTTTGTCTGACATGCATGTACAATTGATATAATGGTGAGCTTTCCCATTAATAATTTTCTTGTTTCTGGTTGTGGCCTTTTCTTTTCCACTTAGCGAAGTTCCTTTAGCATTTGTTGTAAAGCTCATCTGGTGGTGCTAAATTCTCTTAACATTTGCTTGTCTGTAAAGCTTTTGATTTCTCCACTGAATATAAATGATAGCTTTGCTGGGTAGAGTATTCTTGGTTGTAGGTTCTTCTCCATCACTTTAAATATATCATGCCTCTCCCTTCTGGTCTGCAGAGATTCTGCTGAAAAATCAGCTGATAACCTTATACGAATTCCCTTGTATGTTATTTTGTTATTTGTTTCTTGCCCCTTGTTGCTCTTAATATTTCTCTTTGTTTTAAATTTCTTAACTTTATTAGTGTCTCAGTATGTTCCTTCTTGGGTTCATACTGTATGAGATTGCGCTTCTTGGACTTGAGTGTTTCATTTCCCATGTTAGGGAAGTTTTCAGCTATTATCTCTTCAAAGATTTTCTCAGACCCTTTGTCTCATCACCTTCTGGGATCCTATAATGTGAATGTTGGTATGTTTCATTTTGTACCAGATGTCCCTTACACTGTCCTCATTTCTTTTCATTCTTCTTTCATTTCTCCGTTCTGTAGCAGTAATTTCTACCAATCTGTCTTCCAGCTCACTTATTCATTTTTCTGCCTCATTTATTCTACTGATTCCTTATAATGTATTTTTCATTTCAGTTATTATATTGTTCATCTCTGTTCTTTAAAGACTCTAGCTCTTTATTAAAGCTTCTTGTACTCTCTCAGTCTTTGCCTCTCTTCTTTTTCTGAGATCTTGGGTCATCACTGCTATTACTACTCTAAATTCTTTTTCAGCTAGATTACCTATATCTACTTCACTTGTTCTTCTGGAGTTATATATTGTCTTTTGTTTGGAACATAAAATTTTCTGTTTGTGGTCTCTGTTCCTCAGGCTGCAAGGCTGTAGTTCCCCTTGCTTCTGGTGTCTGTGCCCAGGTGAGTGAGGCTAGTCTAAAAGGCCTGTGCAGGCTTCGTAGTGGGAGGGACTGGTGTTTGCCAACTGGTGGGTGGACCTGGTTCTTGTTCTTCTGGTGGGTAGGGCCATGTCAAGGAGTGTGCTTATAGGTGGCTGTTGGCTCAGGATGAACTTAGGTAACCTGTCTGCTGATGGGAGAACCTCTTGATGAAAGTGAAAGAGGGGAGTGAAAAAGATGGCTTAAAACTCAACATTCAAAAAACTAAGATCATGGCATCTGGTCTCATCACTTCATGTCAAATAGATGGGGAAACAATGGAAACATTGACAGACTTTATTTTCTTAGGCTCCAAATCTTTGCAGATGGTGACTGCAGCCATGAAGTTAAAAGCCGCTTGCTCCTTGGAAGAAAAGTTATGACAAACCTAGACAGCATGTTAAAAAGCAGAGCCATTACTTTGCTGACAAAGGTCCACCTAGTCAAAGCTATGGTTTTTCCAGTAGTCATATATGGATGTGAGGGTTAGACCATAAAGTAGGCTGAGCACTGAAGAACTGATGCTTTTGAATTGTGGTGCTGGAGAAGACTCTTGACTGTCCCTTGGACTTCAAGGAGATCAAATCAGTCAATCCTGAATATTCATCGAGGGACTGATGCTGAAGCCCCAATACTTTGGCCACCTGATGTGACAAACTGACTCACTGAAAAAGACCCTGATGCTGGGAAAGATTGAAGACCGAAGGAGAAAGGAATGACAGAGGGTGAGATGGTTAGATAGTGTTACTGACTCAGTGGACATGAATTTGAGCAAACTCGGGGAGAGAGTGAAGGACAAGGAAGCCTGGCTGCAGTCCATGGGGTTGCAAAGAGTTGGACACAATGTAGGGACTGAACAACTGCTGATGGGTAGGGCTGTGGGCCCACTCTATTGGATGTTTGGCCTGAGGCATCCCAGCTCTGGAGTCTAGAGGCTGTTGGGTGGGGCCAGGTCTCACTGGCTAAATGGAGCCCTCCAGGATGGCTCATGTCAATGAGTAGTCCCTTGGACCTCTGCCACCAGTGTTCTTGCCCCACAGCCATCCACTGCCTCCCCAGGAGTCCCTCCAAGATCCACAGGTAGGTCTGGCCCAGACCCTTGTGGCTTTTCCCTGGGTCCCAAGGCATGTGAAACCTTGTATGCACCCTCAGAGGCAGAGTTTCAGTTTTCGCCAGCTCTGTAGAGTTCCTGCACATAAGCCCTGTTGGCCTTGACGGCTAAGTGCTCTGGGGGTTCCTCCTCCCAATGCCAGACCCCCAGGCTGGGAAGCCTGATGTGGGGCTCAGAAGTCTCACTCCCATGGAAAAACCTCTCTGCTATGCTTATTTTCCATTTGGGCTGTTGCTCACCCCACGAGTGTGGGATTTGATTATATTGAGAAAGTGCCCCGGCTATCATCTCTTGTGGCCTCTTGCTTTGGATGTAGAATATCTTTTTTTTTTTTTTTTTTTGGTAGGGTTGAGTCTTTTTTGTCAGTGATTATTTGGCAGTTAGTTGTGATTTTGGTGTTTTAGTGACAAGAGGTGAGCTCAAGTCCTTCTACTTCACCATCTTGTCTTTCTTCCATGACCTGTCCTTGATTTTCATTCAACTGTTCACTATGGAGACTGAATGAGATAGATGCTTGTCTGCTGATATACAAAAGTACATTTTACTTTCACCTTCCTTAGTCTTAATTCATTTTTCCTATGCCTAGTTTCTCCCTTGCTGAGTTTATTTCCTCTTTTCCATCTCAATCTCTGGACTAGACAGTATAGTGTTTGGACTATTTGTGTGGCTCAGTAGAGGCATCCTCAGGTCTCAGTACTGAGCACCCGATCTTATACACCAGACCCCCCTGATGTTTAAGGCACTTTGCTCTCGCTGAAGTTGAACACTTGCCTGGGAGCACCCTCCACTGGCCCCTGCTTTTGTGGAGAAACATTACAGATGGTTGAATGTCTGATAATACGAGGATAAAAAAAAAGGGCAGAGTCCTTGTTCTTTTAGGCATTTCTCATTTAGTGATGGAAACAGATGCAGCCTCAAGTAATACTTAGAAGAATTGCATAAAAAGACAGGGACACTGGAGTGACTAAATTCAAAGTAGAAATACTGGGGTTGAAGTGTGTTATCCAAGTGCATTCTAGTGGAGAGGGTTAAAAGAATATCTCCATCTGAACCAGCAGCACAGATCTGTGGAGGTCCTCTTTTAGAACCTAACAACAAGTACGGTCTTCCTTAATCAAACCTGTGATCAGAGCACAGAAAATGTTGCAATTGAAATTCACTTCTCTGATGCCTGGAAATGGTTTTTTTGAATTAGTGGATTCAATAGATCAATCTTTGGTTAAGTCTTCTGTTATTAGTAGACAGTGTGATTAAAGACCCTTTGGTCAGACCACCAGTGTTGGGATTCAAAATCTGCCATGTACCCTCGTGTGACTTTCACCATATAATAATTTAAACTTCTTTGCCTCAGTTTTCTTATGTGTAAAAATTGGATCAAGAAACTCTATTTGATAGAGTGTTGTGAGAATTATGATCCTAAAGGAAATAAGTCCTGGGTGTTCATTGGAAGGACTGATGTTGAAGCTGAAACTTCAATATTTTGGCCACCTGATGCGAAGAGCTGACTCATTTGAAAAGACCCTGATGCTGGGAAAGATTGAAGGCAGGAGGAGAGAGGATGACAGAGGATGAGATGGTTGGATGGCAACACCGACTCAAGGGACAAGAGTTTGGGTGGACTCTGGGAGTTGGTGATGGACAGGGAGGCCTGGCGTGCTGAGGTTCATGAGGTCGCAAAGAGTCAGACATGACTGAGTGAACTGACCTGAACTGTGAGAATTAAATGGTAATGCCTGTCATGTGCCCAAAACAGTGCCTGGCACCTAGTAAAGTTCTTGATAATTGTTATCTCTTATTAATATTTATTTGTGATACCTTATAGAATTAATTTATTCTTTCAAGCAGTATACTATAAGAACTGATGATTTTATCTTTACAAAAATCACATTTGTAATTATAATTTTTTTGTATAGTGACTCAGTCCCTATAAATCTCTTCATCTTTTTGTTGTCAGTAACATGTGACTAGATTTCCATCATTAACAGACTATTTCTAGAGATGCCAATGTCTCAGAAATCTTTCTATTGTTTCAAAACGGGAAACAATTTTGATGGACTATCTTTCTTTCCTTTACTTAAAAAGTGTTTTTCTACTGTCATTACAGACCTTGGGTGTTCATTTTATTTTTCTACTCTCAAATTTTTCTGACTTTTAAAAATAAGGATAAATGCACTCCACAAAACACTGCAAAGCTCTCAAATTCATTTGCTGTTCATATGCTTTTCTTAGACATGTGCAGTTTTGATTTTCCTCAGCACCTTGAGTGTGAGAGATGGATGGCTAGTGTCTGGAATCTTCTGACCTAGGTTAAAAGGCCTCAAGAGGAATGAACAGACTAGCCTCAAAGATATCATAAAGCAGTCATATTAGAGCCACCTCATCACTTCTCTATGCAATAGCCCCTTAAAGTCAACATAACAACTTTATGTAGGCCTCATAATCAGCACCCTTCTCTCCTGGCATAAAAATAACCACACTTTTAGAAAACATTTTTGAAAGAAAAAAATTGGGTTTAGAGATTAGGAGTATTTATCTCAGAGACAATTCCTAGGGAAGGCTTCAAGTTTATGAAGGGTTATTATTGCAGAGAATAGGGACCAGCTGTTCTCCATCCCTCAAGAATCCCAAAGAGAGGGCTAAGCCTCAGCATGAAATAATTAGGTTGGTATGAAGAGGAATTTCCTGATGGTGAGAGTAAAACATTGAAAGGAATACCTTAAAATCTGAAAGAACTCTGAAAGCAAATTATTCTCCTGGAGCACTCTCCACATCTGAAATCTACTAAGCCTTAAGCTTTCCAGAGGTGTGAAATAACACATCTACATTCCTCAACAGGCATTCCTAACATCCTAAATGATCACATGTGGTGGTGTGTTCGGTATATGTTTTCTATAGATGGTCTGCAGTTTGTACTTTGCTGTCTCAAGTGGTTACAGTGATATAGTCTGGGAGGTAGAATTGCGTCCTCTTTGAAATCAGACATACCTGGCAGGCATCCACATTCTACCGTTTTGATTCAGAGGCTCACTGTGTGGTGTTTAACAAGTTGCTTCTTCCCTCTGAGACTTAAACTTCTATAATAAAGAAGGGTATGTGTGTGTGTTAGTTGTTCAGTTGTGTTTGACTCTGCAATCCTGCGGACTGTAGCCCACAAGGCTGCTCTGTCCATGGGATTCTCCAGGCAAGAATACTGGAGTGGATAGCCATTTCTTCCTCCAAATATAGGAGGACAGTTAAGAAAAAAAACTAATCATTGTATTTAGGTCACAAATAAAATGCTAGCACATAGTATTTAACATCTATTAGTTAAAATAGACTAAAGTATGAAAGTGAAAAATGTTAGTCGCTCAGTCATGTCCAACTCTTTGCAATCCCATGAACTGTAGCCCGCCAGGCTCCTCTGTCCAAGGAATTCTCCAGGCAAGAATACTGGGTGACCATTGTCTTTTCCAGTGGATCTTTGCAACCCAGGGATCGAACCCGGGTATCCCACATTGCAGGGAGATTCTTTACCATCTGAGCCACCAGTGAAGCCTATATTTATGTATGCACATATACACATGCATACATTAAGTAGGAGTATTTTGTAGAAAAAAAAAATCCTTATGGGAGACAAAACTCCTTAAACAGATGCATAAGTGCATAGTACCTGACATTAAAGTCTTTGTCCTACAAAAATGTCACAGATTCATTTTAAAAGCAAAATGCCACCTGGAAATTTTAAAATTCTCTCAATTCTTGGTCAAAGAGGAAAACCAAAGTAAAATGTCAGAATATCTAGAAAATATCATTAATTAAAACATTATATGTCAGGACCCATGGAATACAGCTAAAACTATGTTTAGAGGAAAAACACAACCATTAGTGTTTTTACAGATGAAGGAGACTAAATGAATTAAGCATCAATTTAAAAATTCAGTCAAAGACAAGATGATAAACTTAAAGAAAAATTGAATGAAAGAATTCACAAATTAAAAGCAAAAATTAATAAAATGCAAAACAGAAAAACCATAAGCCTGAAAAATTAATTCAAGAACTGGTTCTTTGAAAAGCTAGTTAAAAGGAGAAGAGCACGAAATAAGAAACAAGAATGGGTAAATATTAACTTGTACAGACTATTTTTTAAATCTTCATAGTCTCAATTTTCCCCACTTGCAAAAATGCAGATGTTCATAATAATGGCTTCATAGAGTCATGGTGAGAACAAGGAAATTAATCCTTATAAAGGATTTATCAGAGTATCTTGGAATGAGATAAAGTTTCAATAAATGATAGTTGGTGTTTTCATTATTAAAATTTTTCTTCTCCCCCCACCCCCGAAAAAAGAATGAATAAATGATCATAGATACAGAGGAAATGGGAATAATTGATTCTTGTTCAACTCAAAACTGAAGTGAAATGGAATAATTTTTAGAAATAGGTAAATTGCTAAAATCATGTTCAGAAGAAGGCCATTTATTCAGAGTTCATTTACAATACAAGAGACTGATGAAAGTTGTTTAAAGCACTAATGCTTCCTTATGAGAGCACTAGCATTTAGATGCAATTATAAAGGTAAGAAAATAAAAAAGGATACAGAAATTAAAAATAGGTAAAATTAATGTTTATAAGCAATGATTTATATATTAAAACCTAAGAGAATCAATTAAAAAATTCCTATTGACCATAAAGAAAATTGGTAAGTTGTTTGTATACAAAATTTATGTAAAAAGTATGGTGGAAAAAACATATTAATAATAACAATGAATAAATATTTAAAAAGGGAATAATTTTAAGAAATATGTAAGAATTTTATGAAGAAAATTCTAACCCACAAAAGAAGCCTTGAATAAATGGAAAAGTGCCTGCTATTCTTAGAAGGAATATTAAAAAGCAGAGACATTATTGACAAAGGTCTGTATAGTCAAAGCTATGATTTTTCCAGTAGTCCTGTATGGATGTGAGAGTTGGACTATAAAGAAAGCTGAGTGCTGAAGAATTGATGCTTTTGAACTGTGGTGTTGGAGAAGACTCTTGAGAGTCCCTTGGACAGCAAGGAGATAAAACACATCAATCCTAAAGGAAATCAGTCCTGAATATTCATTGGAAGGACTGATGCTGAAGCTGAAGCTCCAATACTTTGGCCACCGGATGTGAAGAACTGACTCCTTGGAAAAGACCCTTATGTTGGGAAAGATTGAAGGCAGGTGGAGTAGAGGATGACAGAGGATGAGTTGGTTGGATGGCATTACCGACTCGATGGACATGAGTTTGAGCAAGCTCCCAGAGTTGGTGACGGACAAGGAAGCCTGGTGTGCTGCAGTCCATGGGGTCGTAAAGAGTCAGACACGACTGAGTGACTGAGCTGAACTGATTCTTGGAAGGGAAGACTGAAAATTACAATGCTTCTTGTATCTCCAAATTAATCACTCTACTTAATGTAAGTCAATTAGAAATAATAACAGAAGTTTTTCCTTTTCTTTCCTTTCCTGTTTTTGAACTAAGTGATTTGAAAATTTAAGAGGAAAATTAAATATGCCATAATAAGCAAAATAATTCTGAAAATAAGAGTAATGAAGAGGAATAAGAGATGCAGATTTTAAAACATTTTAAAACTAGAATTTTTATGTTTTTAATTTAATTTTTATTTTATATTGGGGTATAGATTTACAATGTTGTATTAGTTTTAGATGTACAGCAAAGTGGTTCAGTTATACATACGCATATATTCATCCTTTTTCAGATTGTTTTCCCATATAGGTTGTTTTCAGAATATTGAATAGAGTTGTCTGTGCTATAGAGTAGGTCCTTGTTGATTATCTATTTTATGTATAGTAGTGTGTATATGTTAGTCCCAAACTCCTAATGTACTCCTCCTTCCTCACTGTTCCCCTTTGGTAATGATAAGTTTGAAGTTTATGAGCTTGTTTCTGGTTTGTAAATATGTTCCTTTGTGTCATACTTTAGATTCCACATATAAGTGATATCATATACTTGCCTCTCTCTGACTGACTGAGCATGAATCTCTAGGTCCACTCATGTTGCTACAAATGGCATTGTTTCATTGTTTTTAATGGATGAGTAATTTTCCATTGTATATATGACCTCATCTTCTCTATCAATTCCTCTGTCAATGGACATTTAGGTTGCTTTCATGCTTGGCTACTATAAATAGTGATGTACTGAACCCTGGGGTGTGTGTACCTTTTCATGTATGGTTTTCTCCAGGTTGATGTCCAGGAGTGGGGTTGCAGGGTCATATGATATGGTAGTTCTATTTTTAGCTTTATAAGGAACCTCCATATTGTTCTCCATAGTGACTATACCAAGTTACATCCCCACCAGCAATGTATTCTTCATACCCTTTCCAGCATTTATTGCTTGTAGACTACAGAATTTTTAATGATGGACATTCTGAATGGTGTGAAGTGATACCTCCTGGTAGTTTTGATTTGTGTTTCTTAACAATTAGTGATGTTGAGCATCCTTTCATATGTTTTTTTATCCATCTGTATGTCTTTTTTGGAGAAAGGTCTGTTTGGATATTCTACCCAGTTTCTGATAAGGTTGTTTGTTTTTCTGATATTGATGCACATAAGCTGTTTGTATATTTTGGGGATTAATCCCTTGTTGATTGTAAAGCTGGGATATTTAAACCAGATTGTTATTAGGGTATGAAGAGGCAGATCATTAGTAAAAGCTAGCAAGTTAATAGATTCAGTTCTGTATCTTGATAGAAGTTTGGGTTACAAAGGTGTATGTATTTCTCAAAACTCAATGAATGTACAGTTAAGATCTGTACATTTCTTGCACACTGTATGTAAAGTTTATTTTGAAAGAAAAAAATCCATGAAAATGTATTAGACTTTAGTCTGAAGGCATGCTTACTAAAATATTTGGTTTATGTTTAATTTTTTAATTGAAGTATAGATTTACAATGTTGTGTTCATTTCTGATGTACAGCAAAGTGATTCAGAAACAGATACATATATATATATGTAATTTTCAGATTCTTTCCCATTATAGTTTATTACAAGATATTGAATATAGTTCCCTGTGCTATACAGTGAGTACCTTGTTGTTAAAGCATTTGGAGCAAAGTGCACAGATTGATATCTGCAATTTATTTTGAAACAAATCAGAAAATAAGATGGGTTGATGATGGACTAGCAGATTGCAAAAATAAAAATTCTGTAATTAGTAAAATTATCTCAACATTGACATGAGCTTAAAATTTTCATCATGTATAGTGTGTAGAGAAATTTAGAATACACGAAGGAAACAGTAGGATCTTTAGAGCATAACTTGCATTGTAGAATGAAAGACTTCTGTCTCCGTACTAGTTTCAAGAACCAGAATGCAGCGGGAAGGGTTGGTTGTGGGGAGCAGAGCGGCTCCTGGGGTGAATCTCCCAGATAGTCTAGTGTTTCCTGGTGCCCTGACCTGTAAGGCTGCCCAGAACGTTGGCTCCACTTCCGGTGAGAGCTCTCTGCTGGGCAGAGGCTTTCCAGCCGGGAGCCGTGTGGGTTAGCAAGGGGAGATCTGATCCCCAGGGGCTACACGTATTTAAAGGTCTAGGAGAAAAAGGCGTCACTGTATCAGAGTGTCTGTTGTTCAGGCCCAGAACGGATCTGCTGTTAGCACGGTGACTTTTCACTCCTTTCAGTTTTTTGTTAAGTTGCTCTTTTTAACCTTAAAAGGAGTGATATCAGTTTATTCAGGACTTCTGGGTAGTTCATAAAGTGCTGTTATTTAACCATTTGTCTTCTGAGGTTTGACGCTACTCAACCCTGTATTTATATTTCGCAAAGACTGCACGGAGCGGGTGTTGTGGAAGGAGCATTGTCCCGCTGTTCTGCGTAGGGTTTGGAAACAGTGGGCTTCCAGGGACCTCAGCCCAGCTCCTGGCAGTTGTCACTTTGCTGCCAGATGGAAACAGCCAGGCATCCTCAACCGTAAAGACGTGCTTAGATCTGATGGGTAAAACGGGGCTCTTTTTAGTTGCAGTGTGGAAGTGGGAAAGGGTGCATACATTTTGGTGGAAAATATATTATCAGAAATTTGAATATATGAGGACCTTATAGTTTTGAGCTTCCAGGGCTTCCCTGGTGGCTCAGATGGTAAAGAATTCGCCTGCAATGCGGGAGACATGGGTTCGATTTCTGGGTTGGGAAGGTCCCCTGGAGGAGGGCATAGCAACCCACTCCAGTGTTCTTGCCTGGAGAATCCCATGGACAGAGGAGCCTGGCAGGCTGCAGTTCACGGGGTCGCAGAGAGTCAGATACGACTGAGCGACTAAGCGCAGCACACAGTACAGATTTGAGAACTCTCAGAGAGGGAGAGGTGCTAAAACATTGTACAGCATGTGATTTCAGCGGAATATACCTGCTCTGCATTTCTTCATTGAAAATGTTATATCTCATGTCACCCTTTTGTCTCTTGAAGACTTTCTATTTGAAATATGGAAATGCCAGTGCAAAGTTTCTGAGAAAATCCTTCCTTGTCTTCTGGTTTAAGTGTACTTTGTTGACAACACTGTGGGCTTTTTAAACCTTTTGCCTTACTGAGCCCTATTGGAAACAAGCGCTGGAAAGCTTTCAGTGATGAAGGTCACCCCGCTCTTACACGTAGTTCCCAGTGGGCATTATTTCCATGAGGTCTGAGGTATATAATTAGCAGAGAGTCAGCAACTAAGATTTTAAAGAATGTGATTATGGACGCAGAAGAGTCATTTCAGGCAAGTTTGTAATATGTCTTTCAGGAAAGGAGCAGAAGCCAACCAGTGAGGGCCTGGACCACACCCCCGATTCCAGCTGCCTTAATACCTTCGTTAGAAACTCAGACTTCAAGCCCAAAGCTCCAGGTCTCATGTACATTTCCTTGTCAACAGGTGCTGTGCTAAGCGCCTGGCTTGCCCTACCTCTCAATTCTTGTAGGTCTTACCTTCATTTTACAGATAAGAAACTGAGGCCAAGAGAGTTAATCGTGCTAAACTGTAATTTTCAAAAAGACAAAATCAGAACTCATGGGCAAATATAAAAAGGAAAGGAAAGGGAAAGGGTTAGTTGTTCAGTTGTATCCAACTCTTTGCGACCCCATGGACTGTAGCCTGCCAGGCTCCTCTGTCCATGGGATTCTCCAGACAAGAATATTGGAGTGGGTTGCATCCCCTTTTCCAGGGGATCTTCCTGACCCCGGGGTCAAACCTGGGTATCCCACAGTGCAGGCAGATTCCTTACCATCTGAGCCACCAGGGAAGCCCTAATATAAAAAGGGCAAGGTATCAAATATTTTATTGAATTCATTAGTTAAGGAGGGGAAAAGATGTGATGAGTTCAAAGGGCTTGTAAGAAGCTAGTGTATTTGTTGGTAACTTAAAGAATTGTTAGGGTAAAATTGCAGAGTTAGACACTTGAGAAGATCTATTAATCACCCAGCCATGTTTGACTCTTTGCAACCCCACGGACTGTAGCCCACCAGGCTCCTCTGTCCATAGAATTCTCCAGGCAAAATGCTGGAGTGAGTTGCCATTTCCTTCTTCAGGGGATCTTCCTGACCCAGGGATCGAACCCCAGTTTACTGCATTGCAGGGAGATTCTTTACCATCTGACCCACCAGGGGAGCCCCTAGAGTTAGACATAGAACTATTTAATGTTCAGCTGGCCCTTGATTTGGGGGGGTTATCTGTTTTTTTGCATGGGAATTATTTATATCTCTACTGGACAAAAAAATACAAGTTAGCAAGTAAATTTTTTATGTATGGAAACTTTAATCAATAGTAAAAATGAGACGAACTAAATATAGGTCTTGACACTCCTTGGGTGATCCTTTGTCCCCCTGTGATACTGAAAGAATCTGCCTCCACTTCTTTGCTTTATTTCCGAGTTTGGAGAATTCTTCTGACAGTAGCCTGCCCCCAGGTCCTGCAATATCAGTTAGAGGAGCAAAGATTTGAACCCCTGTCACTGTATGAACCAGCCCTGGTAGTCAACCCTTTGTAATGATTCAGTAATGGTAACTTGTTTTTTATTCGTAAAGAATGTTGGAATCTATCAGGTCTGTGCGGATAATTCTCTCTCATAGCCAAGGCATCTCTGAAGCACAGGGGTTCTCTGGATGGCAAAACCATCTGAATCAATCAATAAACATCAATCTGAAGTAATAGCACTTTTTGTTTCTACATTAGTGGAGACTGCTGAGACCACAGATCTCAGGAACATGAACACGGCAGTAAGAATGACATTGAGCGTCTTTTCATGTGTCTGTTGGTCATCTATGTCTTTTTTGGAAAAATGCCTGATACTTCTGCAGCCCATTTTTTGGGGGGGGGCAATAGAGTTTTTTATTTTTTATTTTATTAACTTACTTTTATTTTTTCATTTATTTTTATTAGTTGGAGGCTAATTACTTTACAATATTGTAGTGGTTTTTGCCATACATTGACATGAATCAGCCATGGATTTACATGTGTTCCCCATCCTGATCCCCCCTCCCACCTCCCTCTCCATCCCATCCCTCTGGGTCTTCCCAGTGCACCAGCCCTGAGTACTTGTCTCATGCATCCAACCTGGACTGGTGATCTGTTTCACACTTGATAATATACATGTTTCAATGCTATTCTCTCAGATCATCCCCGCCTCGCCTTTTCCCCCAGAGTCCAAAAGTCTGTTCTATACATCTGTGTCTCTTTTTCTGTCCTCCATATAGGGTTATCATTACCATCTTTTTAAATTCCATATATATGTGTTAGTATACTGTTTTGGTGTTTATCTTTTTTTTTTTTTTAATTTTTTTATTAGTTGGAGGCTAATTACTTCACAACATTTCAGTGGGTTTTGTCATACATTGATATGAATCAGCCATAGATTCACACTTATTCCCCATCCCGATCCCCCCTCCCATCTCCCTCTCCACCCGATTCCTCTGGGTCTTCCCAGTGTACCAGGCCCGAGCACTTGTCTCATGCATCCCACCTGGGCTGGTGATCTGTTTCACCATAGACAGTATACATGCTGTTCTTTTGAAACATCCACCCTCACCTTCTCCCACAGAGTTCAAAAGTCTGTTCTGTATTTCTGTGTCTCTTTTTCTGTTTTGCATATAGGGTTATCATTACCATCTTTCTAAATTCCATATATATGTGTTAGTATGCTGTAATGTTCTTTATCTTTCTGGCTTACTTCACCCTGTATAATGGGCTCCAATTTCATCCATCTCATTAGAACTGATTCAAATGCATTCTTTTTAACAGCTGAGTAATATTCCATGGTGTATATGTACCACAGCTTCCTTATCCATTCATCTGCTGATGGGCATCTAGGTTGCTTCTATGTCCTGGCTATTATAAACAGTGCTGCGATGAACATTGGGGTGCACGTGTCTCTTTCAGATCTGGTTTCCTCAGTGTGTATGCCCAGGAGTAGGATTGCTGGGTCATATGGCAGTTCTATTTCCAGTTTTTTAAGAAATCTCCACACTGTTCTCCATAGTGGCTGTACTAGTTTGCATTCCCACCAACAGTGTAAGAGGGTTCCCTTTTCTCCACACCCTCTCCAGCATTTATTGCTTGTAGACTTTTGGATAGCAGCCATCCTGACTGGCGTGTAATGGTACCTCATTGTGGTTTTGATTTGCATTTCTCTGATAATGAGTGATGTTGAGCATCTTTTCATGTGTTTGTTAGACATCTGTATGTCTTCTTTGGAGAAATGTCTGTTTAGTTCTTTGGCCCATTTTTTGATTGGGTCATTTATTTTTCTGGAATTGAGCTGCAGGAGTTGCTTGTATATTTTTGAGATTAATCCTTTGCCTGTTTCTTCATTTGCTATTATTTTCTCCCAATCTGAGGGCTGTCTTTTCACCTTGCTTATAGTTTCCTTTGTTGTGCAAAAGCTTTTAAGTTTCATTAGGTCCCATTTGTTTATTTTTTGCTTTTATTTCCAATATTCTGGGAGGTGGGTCATAGAGGATCCTGCTGTGATTTATGTCAGAGAGTGTTTTGCCTATGTTCTCCTCTAGGAGTTTTATAGTTTCTGGTCTTACATTTAGATCTTTAATCCATTTTGAGTTTATTTTTGTGTATGGTGTTAGAAAGTGTTCTAGTTTCATTCTTTTACAAGTGGTTGACCAGTTCACCCAGCACAACTTGTTAAAGAGGTTGTCTTTTTTCCATTGTATATTCTTGCCTCCTTTGTCAAAGATAAGGTGTCCATAGGTACGAGGATTTATTGCAGCCCATTTTTAAATCAGTCTTTTTTTTTTGAATATTGAGTTGTATGAGTTCATTATCTATTTTGGATAGTAACCGCTTGAGTACAAAGAAGCAATGTATGGCCCAGGGAATATAGCCAATGTATTATAATAACTATATATGGAGTATAGTCTATAAAAATATTGAACCACTGTCATATACCTGAAGCCAATATAATAAGTAATAACCATACTCCAATGTAAAAAATGGCACTTAAATGGCACCTAATTTTTTTTTACTTCTGTCTGTATCTATTTTAAAACATTTGAGAAACAGTTTTAGGCAGGGAGCATATTCTATAAACTGCTTTGCAAGGTAGGGATCTTGGTATCAGTGACTTGAAGTTTAGGGAATGTCTCTTGGAATAAGAAATAGATAAATAGATGCTCATATTTGGGCATTCTCCTGCCAACCTTCTTTCTTGTTTTACATTTGAAGTAGGCTAATCATAGGGGGTTTCCAAACTGGGTTCCCAGAAAAGGGGCTCTCATGTAATCACTGAACATTTCATGTCACCAGGATGAGTCATGAATACCAGGAAAATAGCATGAAGGTTAGAGGTTGGGAGTCAGGAGGCTGACCCTAAAGTTAGGAAAAATAGAAAAGTCACTTCACTTTTCTGTATGTTAGCTTGTGTCTTCCTATATGTGTGATTGCACCAGACGGGAGGTATCTAAGCTTTGTAAGCATGGAGAACACTCTGGTTACAGGAAACGAGAAAGAAACGGATGCAGAAGGCCCTGCCTTCTTGCTACCCCATTGTCTCTTTTCCTTAGGGAAAGAATCAGGGCTGATGACAAGATCTAGAGGGCCCAGTGCAAGATGAAAATTCAGAAATGCTGTTCAAAAAATTAATGAGTGGTATTAAATGTGCTATGAAATGTTTTCCTTTAAAAATATTTGATGACATAAGTATAAAGGTGTAGTTGTGACATATGAGTATTAGCATAAACTTATAAACTGCAAAAAATATTTCAGGTGCCATAATTTTATGTAATATATAATAACACTTTAATAATTTCATATCTTTATTGACCATAAGATATTTTGGCTCACTTTTCTGCAAATTATACATTCGATCATCAGAATTTATATTTTAAGCAATTCCATTTACTATAAAATTGACAGCAATGTTAGTCACTCTTGACAAATGCAAGATTGCAAATAATTTTTTATAATTTTAAAAAATATCTTTCTGCCGATGTAACTGTTACTGGAGAATATGAAGAGTATTTGATAGGCTGTGACTGTATTAGGACACATTTCTGATAAATTTATATAAAAACCCATCAAAACATAAATTTTAGTACATCTGGAGCTGATTATTCTTTTTCCAGAAAAAGATTTAACTCTCCATACAAATCAATTCTGTGTAAGTCTGAATTTCACTTTAAATGTATATTTATACAATGGCATTTCAGTATTTCTTCTGACATTTTTGGTAATTGATGGAAGTTGTGCAAGAAATCAAAAGTAGCTTTACAATTTGTAAGTATTTCAAAATGTCTGTTATGCATCCTATTGTCTCTTCTTCATTTATAAGAAAAAAATTTTGTCCTCTTCTTAGTATTTGGTTCATCCAGAGCTTCCTGTGAAAATATTGTTATTTTTCATTGAACACAGCAATCTTTACATTTAATTTCTATTTCGAAACCTGTGAATATTTTGTCTTGCAAGGTTGTAGCACTTTTGAAAACAGATTTCACAGTTTACTGTTGAAACTGTCCACTTATCCACCAGCAGTTCATCCGGGCATGCCTGCTGCCATTCCCACTGGTATCCTGTGCCCAGGTCCCGGCCTGGTTCCTCATCCTTACCCTCTGCATCTCTGGACCATCCAAGGCCCTGATGTGCACCCAGGACTGACTGCCCTGTGGACGCAGTTTGCAGTGCTTGGCGCCTGAGCTTGCACACCCCCGACTGCTGTGTGCACGCGCCACCGTTCCAGCACTGCTGACAAAGCTGAAGTTCAAAGATAAAATTATTAAGAATTACAAGGCACTGAGAGCAGAGAGTATTAAAACAAACATGAGGTTCCTCTCAGCTTGGAGTCCTAAGTGACTATCCAGGTTGCATGCCTGGTAAGCTCGCCCTGGGAGGAAGTCTCAGGCTCTGTAAATATACATGACAGATCTCACTTACCAGCTCTCTCCAATTCATCTTCCATGTCATGAAAGCTCAATTCTGATATTTTTATCAAGGAGCCATTATTTATTATTGTGTAGGTAGATGAGGATAAACCCACAAGGCTAAGAATGAACAGTCAAAAATGGGAAAAGTCAGAAGAGTCTGATGCCAAGAAGCCAAGAGAAGAGAGGATTTCAAGGAGGTTAAAGTAATTGGTGGTGTCAAGTGATACCAAGAGGTCATCAGGTAAGTGAGATCAGGACTAAAAAATTTTCATTGACTTTAGCAACACAGAAGTCACATGATCTTAGATCTTAGTGGTCTTCAAGATAAATTGTTTCAATGGAGAGAGGCAGGCTGAAGCCAAATGAAAATTTGTAATTCTTCGGTGCTCAGCTTTCTTCACAGTCCAACTCTCACATCCATACATGACCACCTTTTAACCCCTTGTTTAAAAACGCTTACTCCTTGGAAGGAAAGTTATGACCAACCTAGACAGCATATTAGAAAGCAGAGACATTACTTTGCCAACAAAGGTCCGTCTAGTCAAGGCTATGGTTTTTCCAGTGGTCAACTATGGATGTGAGAGTTGGACTATAAAAAAAGCTGAGCGCTGATGCTTTTGAACTGTGGTGTTGGAGAAGACTGTTGAGAGTCCCTTGGACTGCAAGGAGATCCAACCAGTCCATCCTAAAGCAGATCAGTCCTGGGTGTACATTGGAAGAACTGATGCTGAAGCTGAAACTCCAATACTTAGGCCAGCTGATGCGAAGAGCTGACTCACTTGAAAAGACCCTGATGCTGGGAAAGATTGAGGGCAGGAGGAGAAGGGGACGACAGAGGATGAGATGGTTGGATGGCATCACCAACTCAATGGACATGGGTCTGGGTAAACTCTGGGAGTTGGTGATGGGCAGGGAGGCCTGGCGTGCTGTGTTTCATGGGATTGCAAAGAGTTGGACACGACTGAGTGACTGAACTAAACACATATATGGAATCTAGAAAAATGGTAATGAAGAATTTATTTACAGAGCAGCAGTGGAGAAACAGAGAGAGTAGATTTATGGACATGCGGAGAGGGGAGGAGAGGGTGCGATGTGTGGAAAGAGTAACATGGAAACTTACATTCCCGTGTGTAAAATAGAGAGCCGACGGGAATTTGCTGTCTGGCTCAGGAAACTCAAACAGGGGCTCTGTGTCAACCTAGAGGGGTGAGATGGGGAGGGAGATGGGAGGGAGGTTCAGAAGGGAGGGAATTTATGTATACCTATTGCTGATTCATGTTGAGGTCTGACAGAAAACAACAAAATTCTATAAAGCAACTATCCTTCAATTAAAAAATAAATAAATAAATAAACAAAAATTTCAACTTTGTTGCTATTTTGCCTGGCATTTCTCCGAATCCTGTTCTGTCTCCCTTTCCCATTTACACCTTGCAGGTCTGGGGGTTCTTCTCTAAATCTTTCTTGTTTCAAGAACCAATTTGAACTTTAAAAAATTAAGATATGATTCACATACCATAAAATTCACTCTTTCAAAGTATGCAATTCAGTGATTTTAGTATATCCATAAGGTTGTACAACCACCACCACTACCTAATTCCAGAATATTGTCCTCACTCCTCAAAGAAACATCATAGCTCTTGGCAATCACTCCACATTTTCTTCTCCCTCATTGCCAAGTAACCACTGATCCACTTTCTGTCCCCATAGATTTGCCTGTTCTGGATATTTCATAAAATGAAATCACATAATAGAATATGGCTTCTTTCATTTAAGATAATATTTTCAAGGTTCAGACGTGTTTCAGCACATAATAGAACTTCAATCCTTTTCATTGTGCACAACATCACAATTTATGGCTATAACATATTTAGCTTATTTGTCAGTTTATTTCTACTTTTTGACTGTTTGATAATGCTGTTATAAACTTTTGTGCACAGTATTTGTTCAAACACCTGTTTTTAATTCTCTTTGGTATACATATAAGGATGAAATGGCTGGGTCTTAAGGTTAATTCCATACCTAACATGAGGAAATGCAAAATTGGTTTTCAAGGTGACTGTACCATTTTACATTCCCACCAGCATCACTAGGCTCTTGTTTCTCCACATTTTTGCCAGTATTTGTTATTGTCTTTTTTTATTATACTCATCTCAGTGGAGGTGAAGTGGTAGCTCATTATGGTCTTGATTTGTATCTCCCTAATGACTAGTGTTTTAGGTATGTTTTCATGTGTTTATTGGCCACTTGTATATCTTCTTTGGATAAAGTTCTATTTAAATTCTTTGCCCATTTAAAAATTGGTTTTTCTAAATTATTGTATTATAGATACCAAAGCATTATCAGATGTATGATTTGCAATATTTTTTCCATTCCAAAGATGGCTTTATTACTTTCTTGATGGTGTTCTTTGATGTACAAAAGTCTTAAATATGGATGAAGGTCAACTTATCTATTTTTCCCCTTTGATTGTTTCTACTTAGGTGTTATACCCAAGAAATAGTTGCTTGTTTCATCCCTGTTTTCTTCTGATTTTATAGTTTTAGATCTAACATTTTGGTCTTTGGTGCATTTTGAGTTAATTTTTGAATATGTTATGAGATAGGGAGACCATCATACTTTTGCATATTTAAAACTAGTTGTCCCAGCACACTTTGTTGAAAAGACTGTTCTTTCCCTAATATTTTGCCTTGGCAGCCCCACTGAAAATCAACTAACTGTAAGTATTTGGGTTTATTTCTGAACTCTTAAGTCTATTCCATTGATCTACATGTCTGTCCTTACACCTGTACCACACATTCTTGACAACTGTAACTTTGTAGCAAGTTTTGTCAGTTAAATGTGAGTTCTCCAACATTGTTTTCCTCTTCAAGAATGTTTTGATTACTCAGGGTCCCTTGCAATTCTGTATGAATTTTAAGGTGAGGTTTTCCATTTCTAAAAAAAAAAAACAACAAAAAAGCAACAAGTCATTGGTATTTTGATAGAAATACATTATATGTGCTTAGTCACTTGGTCATGTCTGACTTTTTGTGATCCCATGGACTGCAGCCCTGCCAGGGTCCTCTGTCCATAGGGATTCTCCAGGTAAGAATACTGGAGTGGGTTGCCATGCCCTCCTCCAGGGGATCTTCCCAACCCAGGGATCCAACCCAGGTCCTCTCACATTGCAGGCAGATTCTTTACTGACTGAGCCACCAGAGAAGCCCAGAAAGACATTGAATCTGTAGATTGCTTCTGGTAGTATTGCCATCCTTAACATTATCAAGTGTTTTAATCTATAGGATAGATTAAAAGACACAATGGAATGTCTTTCCACTTTTTTTTCCTTTTAAATTGAAAAAGATAATTACAACATTGTGTTGGTTTTGCCATACATCAACATAGATCAGCCATGGGTATACATATGTCCCTTAAATGGCAACCCACTCCAGTACTTCTTGCCTGGAAAATTCCATGGACGGAGGAGCCTGGTAGGCTATAGTCCATGGGGTTACAGAGTCAGACACAACTGAGCAACTTCACTTTCTTTCTTTCTTCCCTCTTGATCCACTTATTTAGATCTTCTTTAAATATTCCTTGGCAATATTTTGTCTGTCTTCAGTTACAGATCTTGTATATCTTTGGTTAAATTTATGATGTTGGGTAGGGGGGAGCATCTAGTCTTTCACATTTAAGTATGATGGTGGCAGTGTTTTTTTAAAGATATACTTTATGTTTTTATTGAAGTATAATTACTTTGAAATGTTGTGTTAGTTTCTGCTATACAACTAAGTGAATCAACTATATGGGTATATATGGCTCTTTTTTGGATTTCCTTTCCATTTAGGTCAGCACATAGCATTGAGTAGAGTTCCCTGTGCTATACAGTAAGTTCTCATCAGTTACCTATTTTATACATAGTACTGTATATACGTCAATCCCTGTCTCCCAGTTCATCCCACTCCCAGCAATGGGATTTTTATATTGATAGCTTCCCTTCATAAAGTGGAGGAGAATTTATTTCTAATTCATTTATTGAGTGGTTTTATCTTGAGATAGTATTTGGTTTTTAGCAAATGTTTTTCTGCATCTACTGAGATGATCATGTGGTTTTTGTTATTCTATTAATGTGGTATATAATATTAGCTGGTAATTGAAAGTTATATTGACTACATATTCCTGAAATAAACCCTACTTGATCATGGTGTATAATTTTTATGCTACTGGATATTGTTTGTTGGTTTATTGCTGGAGCTTTTGCACCTACTTTCATTGGCAAGATTGGGTCTGTAATGTTCTTGTAAGATCTTTGGTTTTGGTTTTAGGGTGACACTGGCAACATAGGGTGAGTTGGGAAGTCTTCCTTCCCCTTCTATGCTTGCAAAGAGTTTTTAAGTGTTAATATTAACTCTGCAAGTTTGGTAGTATTCACCAGTGAAGCCATCTGTTCTAGGATTTTTGTTTGTGGGACATTTTATTATGACTTCAACTTCTTTACTTTTTATAAGTCTATTCAAATATGCTATTCCTTTTTGGAAGTTTGTGTCTTTATAGAAATTTGTCCATATGCAGATCTATAATATTGACCTAGAATATCTACTATAATTCTGGATATAAAAAAAATTGTTTGAAAAGTGAAGAATTCTGACTTCTTTTGAATAAGGAACCATGTATTTGAAAATTTTTTAGCTTAAATACCCTAGAAGAAACTAATGTCACCTTGATAATAAAGGAACTAAGGTCTAAATACTCAAGAAAACTTGCAAATTAAAAATAGAAAATGTACCTATATACCTAGGTGATATGCCCTAAGAAGATGATGAGAAAATGGTCAAATATAGGCCCTTGGGTTTATGAGTTTAAAGCAAAACTAGTCTAATAATGAATAAAACATTTTTTCCTGAATAAATATTATAAAACTTTAAAAAAAACTGATACCAAGGAAATGAGATTTTAGATTGAACCTTTCTCTGAGATCTGGGCAATTCATGTTCATTGAATTAGTTTTTCTTTTTTTCCCTCTCTCTATAGAAAACTAGCTTCCCTGGTGGGTCAGATGGTAAAGAATCCACCTGCAATGCAGGAGACCTGGGTTCAATCCCTGGGTCTAATATATTGCCTATAGATTATAAGATGAAGTCAAGCATGTATCTGCTGATACTTTATAAATTGACCTGTCTTTATACTTAGAAATGTTTCTTAATAGTAGGCTTCCTTGGTGGCTCAGAGGGTAAAGAATCTGCCTGCAATGTAGGAGACCCATGATGTTCGATCCCTGGGTTGGGAAGATCCCCCGGGAAATGGCAACCCACTCCAGTATTCTTGCTTGGAAAATTCCATGGACCAAGGAGACTGGCAGCCTGCAGACTATGGGGTTACAAAGAGTCAGGCACAACTGAGCGACTATCACTCCTTCACTCAGAAAACTAAAGAAAAATGAGTTGTAAAGTAATCCACTCTCAGAATCAAGATTTGTGCGATAATGTTAAACTCTTTTCTAATGTGGTATATTAAGACATTTGACACGGAAATAACTATTTTTAATGTATATACTTTCATACATTCTATTTTTATCCATTTCAGGCAGATTATTTTACCCTAATACACATGTATCTTTGTTTGTTCTATGGACGGTACTTTACTGTTTCTTTTGAATATTTTTTTTTTAAGAGTGTTCATTTGAGCCTATTTATTTAAAGTTTTCAGCTTTTAATGAGCTCGATCATTACATTTTTCTTCTTTTTCTGTCTATCTTGCCCTCAATTAAGTTTTGTTCAATATATAGCTATTTAATATTGGGAAAACACCTCCTGACTTTACCAGGCATTTTGTTACATAACCTCTCTTCTTATCTGGTAAAGCCAGTCATTTTTTCAATATTAAATTGAAGGGTGATGACAGCTTGGCTTAAGTGATATTAAACATGCAGTAAACTTACCAGGTTTTTTGGCTGCACACTCTAATCTGTAGGTAGAAATTCATAGGTTATTCTTGCCTGTGTGGGTGGGTAGCATCCTGGATTCATACAGTAGCAAGTTCAGTGTGGCTGAAGCATCACTGCAAATGGGAAATTAGAGGGGTGCAATTTTTTAGGGATCTTAACAAGAAATCTGCTTTTTATTGTCTAGGAGATGGAGAACCATTGGTGGGTTTTTGATCAGTGATAAGACATGGTCGTTTGCAGGAAACATTACTCTTGGAACTCTGAAGGTGGATCAGATCAGGTAAGTCTGTCTTTAGAGGAGGACACTCAGTCTTGTGCTGGATTTTTTCAGTCAGTTAAAGGTCATTTTGCAAAACTTTTCCATCCAGACCCAAAAGTTACTCCAATGAGAATCTAGAGCATAGTCTAGGTCATGTTACATAAACCAGGTAGGACTTGAAAAATGGAATGTCTCATTTTTATACATTGGTAATAAAAACAAGATTATGACTGCTCTCTGAAAACTCTAGGCTATACCACAATTTTTTATTGTTTTCATTTCTAGGACATTTATATTACAATTTTCTGTTTTTAGATTGGTTCATAGGAAGGGGCACCATTTATTTTATCTTTTGCATTCTGTAATGTAATAAAGAATTGTCTAAATTTTATATAGCTTTTTCATCTTTTTACACTTCTTCCTTGGGTAGGTATTAGTATGTTCATTTTAAAACTAAAGAGGCAGATGCTCAGTTAAGCTACTTTCATTTATTACAGAAATAGCAATTGGAATTTGAAGCCAGGTCTCTCCAACTTCAAAGTCCTTTCCCTCCATCATAGCACCCTTCTTCTTTAATAGGACTTGTCTAAATGCAATGTCATCTTTCCTCTGTACACCCACTTCCCTGGAGAGTTCCTTCATGTTGTCTGAGGCATTGAGTGAGTAAAAAATCTGCATATCTCTGAGTTAGGATTATTCAGTTTAACTTTAGATCCTGTAGTCCCTTGTTTCCTCCACAATAACTGGATAAAGAAAAAGAGGAGTTCTGCTTTCCAGGGCCTTACATCACCCAGAGAGTTGGCAGCCAGGAGTCCGGCAGCTGCCACACTCTTCACATATCTATTTAAAGTTCAAAGAGACACTGGATAACAATAACAAAGAGGTAAGCGTGGCCCTGACTAGCCCACCCAACAACAGGAAGAATGGCTGAGAAAGGTAAGATTTAAGGCATCCAACCTTCTTGGCAAAAAACATTTCAGGCTCCCAGGTTTATTTTCTGTTTCCCTGTTATTCTGAAGAGCATGGTATCACTTCTAAAGGAGCATTAACCACATTATGTTAGTGTGACTGCAAAAATGCATTAGATATGCAATTTATGGACCATATCTATACATTAAATGAGTAACTTTGAAAGGTTCAAAGAAACAAGAGTTTAATTTGTTCACGCTTGTTTTGAAAATTGAGTTAGAAGCAGGTTATTCTGCAGTGTTGCACTGGATTTGAATTTGAAGTACGGTGGTACGCTGGGCTAGAATTAAGGATATTTTAATTGTGTGTTGGATGTGCCACTAAATGGCCATGTGAATTTGGGGAAATCCCTCTACTGTTCTGTGACTGTTTTCTGACTGTCAAAAATAAATAAAATAGGCTTAGTCATTTCTAAGATGCTTCACATCTGAATTTCTTTTCTTCTGATTTTTAAATGTTTTTTATATCTAAGAAAAATAATAAGATGGGCTGAATATATATACTGTGTCCAAGAAAGCTTTAAATGTCTATGGAAATTAATGCTTTTAAACCTGACAACAATCTCATATCACCATTTCATTTTACAGATAAGGAAACTAAGGCATAACAAAATTTAGTAACTTGCTTGTAATCATATGCAAGAGCGTGGTGCCACCAGATTTTAAACCTGGATAGCCTTATCCCAGAGCACAGTGTTCTTAATACGTATGAGTCTACCTGCTTGGGCATGCTCAGGATCGGAGAGAAGCATTTTGAAATTATTCTTCATATTTAAAAAGAGATTTTGTGCTTATTTGTACTATTGATGTAAGTGACATATGCAAGTGTTATGTTCCTATATATTCTGAACCAATGCTACAGATTATAAGAAAACTTAAAGTACTAGTGTTAACAGAAGACAAGTGCAGGTATGCTCTGAGTATTTAAAAGCACAGTTGTTTTTTTCAAGGAATAATAAATAATGAGATACTACAAAGTGCTAAAAGTAGTGGTATATATGTACATTTTAGAATTGCATTAAAATATGCTTGCATAAAATACAAATGCTCAGTTAAAATATTGGTATTAATTCTAAGTTCCTTGAAACCAGGAAAAAATACTAAATCAATATAGAAACAGTTCAAAAAAATTATTGTGACTTCCAGTGTAATGGTACCTTAATTCATAAAAAGCCTTTTATCCAAATGAGAGCAAAGAGCATATAATAATGTTCCCTTTATCCTTAAGGCAATGCCACATGGCAGGTAAAGAGAAAAATTTCACATTGTTGTGGTTAATTCTTTGTTCAAGGTCACACTGTGACCTTGAGTGACCTCAGTAAAGCTGTTGAACTTGTGGGAGTTGAGAGACTCCAACAATTCTGGAAACATAAGCTATTAAAATTCACATTAATTTCAGGAGATTTGCTATTGTGTCTCCAAATTTTAGAAGTGTGTCATTTCTTGATGATTTTAACAGCATAAAAAAACTTCACTTTTAGAGTGATGGAAATTGTAGTAGGAATGCAGTTGCTAAGAATATGCATTTCCTTTGTTAGCTAATTGCACAAAATCTAATTGTGCTTTTAGTTAAGAATATATCTGAGCGTTTAACACAGGGCACTATTCTATATGATGCCTTTCTGTGTTTTGAACTATTTTGTGTGGTGTCTAAAATAAGATTGAGATGCGGTGAAAAATACTTTTATAAGTTGCCTTTTTACAGGTAAGGGTATAAGTAGGAAACACAAGAGGAGTTGTTATACTTTTGTCTTCTATATGTGTGTTGGATCAGTGTTGGTTGCTATACTGAACCAGTTTGAAAAATAGGGGTCTTTGCTCTGTTCAGGAGTGATTACATGATTACGTAAGGTGTAATGCTTTCTTTTCCAATGATAAATCAAAGAACAGTGTTCAACACCTTCCCCTACTTTATGATTATTTAGTAGGAATGACCTCACTTTCCAGGGTTTCTGTGTAAACAGCTGGTCTCTGTTGCTGAACAAATGCAGGAATGTGTTCTGTATACAGCAAACACACACAGGGTGGTTAGAGTTTACAAAGTCTTGGCACTTACTCAATGTCATTTGATTCTTAGAACAATTCCTGGAGGTGGATATCATGAGTTTCACTCTCTGTATTTTACAAATTGGGAAGTTCAAGCTCAGGATTGCCCAAGGTCACCTAACTGTAAAAGGAAGACATATGGTTTGAACACAGTCCTCTGTCCATGGGATTCTCCAGGCCAGAACACTAGAGGGCGCAGCCTTTCCCTTCCCTAGGGGATCTTCCCAATCCAGGGATTGAACCCCACTCTCCTGCGTTGCAGGCAGATTCTTTACCATCTGAGTCACCAGGTGGCTTTCACACACACACTTCTCTTTCAAATACCCGGCTGAGTCACAAGTACCCTTTGTAGAAAAGAAAATAATAATCATGTATGGGTGTCATTAGAAAGTATATTTTTTCCCTTGATATTATATCAGATTTCCTCTTATCCTCTTAATTCAGAAGATTTAATACCAACATGACTGTTCTAATCTGATTTCTCTTGTTTTTTAGCAGAGGCTACATTATCTCGCTTTCTGGTCCCTATTCTTCTCTTAATTGGCTGGATTGTGGGATGCATCGTAATGGTTTATGTTGTCTTCTCTTAGAAAGGTAAAGTTTTCAATTATTGAATGTTTATTCATGAAGAGTATACATTACTCCAGGAATAATCTTACTTGTTTTACTAATAGAACATTTTATCATGCAGGCCAGAAGACTTCAGATTGACATCATTTAGAAGAATTAAGAAAAGCATGAAATGACAGATTATTAAATGTTTCTCATGTAAATAACTGCAATGTTTGACATCAGTTTATAAACTTGCATTTGTGAACTGTTACTTTGAACCTAAGAATCTCTTCAGAAACATATTTAAAAATTCTGGGTACAAATAAGAACTATAGGAAAATATAGATGAATTTCTTTATCACCTAAGAGTAAGAAAAATGTTCCTATGACTTAAAATGCATAAGCACTAGGAAAACATTAGATAAATTAAACGTAAAAGAAATGAGCTAGAAGTAAGAGAGAGAGTTCATAGAAAACAAAATGTAAATGTAAACTTTGTCCCTTAAAACTCTTACATAATAAGAGAAATGTAATTAACTCTGTACGGAAGAGGCATTATTCACCTGTCAGATGGGGAATATGAAGATATTTGACAGTATATATTGGTAAGGCTGTGGGGAAATAAGTACTCTTGTATACTGTTTTTAGAAATGCAAAATGATATGATACTTTTGGGGGTATTTAGCAATCCAAGTACCAGAATTACATATGTATTTAACTTTTGACCCAGCTATTCCTCTTCTAAGAATACTGATGTTTCCTCAGATACACTGGTAAAAATACAAAACCATATATACACAAGTCTCTCCATTAGAGCATTATCTATTAGAGCAAAACCCTGGAAAAAGTCAAATATCTATTAATAGAAGACCAACTGAATAAACTAGTCAGTCTACATATTGTGGCACTTCAGCGTCTGTAAAGGGCTTCTCTGCCCTGGTGGTTCAGATTTTAAAGAATCTGCCTGCAATGTGGGAGTCCTGGGTTCGATCCCTGGGTCAGCAAGATCCCTTAGAGGGGAAAATGGCAACCCACTCCTGTAGAAAGAGGAATGAATGAAGGGGGTCTCTATATAGTGATATGATGTCATCTCTGGAAAAAACAAAAACAAAAACCCAAAACAGGTACAGAACAATCCATGCTCGCTTTTGTGTAAGAAAGGAGGGGCTATACCAACATGCACACATACCTGCATGTATTAAAAAATACCAGAACAGAGGAGCCACAAATGGCTGAGAACTTTATAACTTCATTTCTAACAAGTTTTCAGGTAATGCTGATGGTCCTGGTCCAAAATCCATAGTTTGAAAACCACTGCTCTAGAAGTGCTATGGTTTGAATGTTTGTGTCCCCTCAAGATTCTTAAGTTGAAAAGCTAACCCCTAAAGTTGATGGTATTTGGCAGTGGGTGTGAAGTTTGGGAGGTGATTAGAGCATGAATGTGGAGCCCTCACGAATGGGATCAGTGCCCCAGTTTCTTCCTCATTAACTACAGCATCCTTTTCTAGTCAACTAATATTTCTGTAGAAAAGGAAAATCTCTTATCAAGAAAATTAAGGAAAGCTCTGGCTTCGTTCAGTAATTCTTATCTTATAGACTTGATTAAACATTTCAAAAAAGCTTTTAAAAAACGTCTGTTTAAAGCAGTATTTTTAAAATGCTAACAGAAAATGTATATAAACTTAGGCTCAAAACTATTCTCATGAACAACTTGACCTAATCTTAGTTTTCTCATGACTTGAGAAGATTGAACTCATCCTGATTCAGAGGACCGCTGGATCTGGTTGGAAAGCCGATTGTTAAATTTTCAGGAATTTTCTAAGTTAGTCTCCGTCTCATTGGCAGCTTTAAATTGGCCACGGTGGGAGTATTTACATCACAGAAATCAACAAGTACTATAAATCAGGGCTTTCCCCCACTGGACAGCCAGTTTTTAAACATTCACCAGGACACTGCTGACCTAAATCCTCTAGACTTCCCTGATACTTACAGAGGCTTGTAAGGGTTTCAAAACCATCTACCATTTGCCCCCTTCTTCACATTGTTTGAATTTAATTTAAAATATGGTGGTTCTATTCCCTTGACCTCTTTCTGTATGATAAACTTTAATAAGAAACCCATGAAAGCCATAGCTTTCTCAGAACACATACATTCAAACAAAACTGTAGATGCTATTTCAATGGATTTCCTGAAATCCGTTAAAAGACTTGATAGGTGAAGCAGCCTGTGGGCTGTCACCAACCTTCTGAAGGCTTTAGGCTTCTTTACAGCTGGGCTCTGCTTTCACTTGGGGTTAAGGACGACATCTCGTATTTTAGCTTTTCTTCCTAGAGACGGGTTTTTCTCTACTTCTTTCTGCTGATATCATTCCTGCATGACCGGTCAGGTTTCTTGCATTTTTATACCTCTATACCACAGAGTTCTGACATTAGGTTAGAGTTAGAAAACAAGATTAAGGTAACCTATGTACTTTGTCAGAACAACTTTCTTTTCTTTAGTCCGGAGTATTTTTCCTCTCTACATGCTGGGCCTTTTCCTTAGTTTTTTTTTAAAGCTATAGGATATCTCATTTCTTGTTCAAATGTGTGTCCAACTTCCCCCTGAAACACAAAAGCTTCAGCATTCCCACAAATCTTAACTTTCCACCTTGAACAAAGACTTTCTTACTTCAAGAGCTCAGTATTCTTTAATACTTTAAAACAGATTGTAATGTTGTTTTCAAGCAGTAGTAGAAATGAATTTTTCTATAATTATTTTAATGCTATGTTTTCATATCCAACCTGATCATTTGCTCAGAGAACAAAGAAAGCTTAGTGCAGTGAAAAGAACAAAAGTTTTGGAAGTCAGATTGTTGTAGTCTAGTTTAGGAGTCCTTTGAGGAGTTAATTAATCTTTCTAACCTTAGTTTTCTCAACTATAAAAGAAGAAGAAGAATGTTTTCATGGAATTGTTGTGAAGACTGCAATGTTTGCTAAGCCTGCCTGAACTTAAACAATTGAATCATTTGTTAAAAAGACAGATTCTCAAACTTATGCTCTGGAGAACTCATTTCAGTAGGTCAAGAGAAGGCCTATTAAGAAATAAATTCCCCAGGTGATTTTTGTCATCACAGAAGTTTAGAAACATACCTATCATATATATATATGTGTATGTGTATGTAGGCATTACTTCTCTGGTACATAAGACCCTGATCAATGACAGCTTATATTGGTAAACCTCAATCATGTTTCTGTTTATTGCTACAACAGAAAATCAGCACTTTGTATGAACTTATATCATACTTTTTAATTACATGAAGTATTAATGACATATTATTTGTTCACTCATATTTTCATATATGTGAATTTTTTCTGTCAAATTTAAGCCCTTTATGAATGAATATATTTCTCATCTCTCCAAGTTATAGCACAAAATATCAAAATACACAACTAATAAATGTGTCATACAACTAATAAATGGGTAATTTCCCCCTTACAATATTCTTGAATACACAGTGTTGATGTTCTAACTGGATTTTCTAGATGTCTTTGGAGCAATGTAAGCTGGATTGGAATTCTAAAAGAAGTGATTAGTGATCTGTGAACAGTAGGATTATGTAGGTGGCAGCATACAGATTTCCCAAGGCATAGAATCTTATATGCTTTAAATTTACAAAATCTTCAGCTTACATAAGTGCAGATGTAATTATTTGAGAAGACGACTCTGAGTTAACTGTTTATCATTTTGATTGCATAACTTCCCACCCTTACATCATCACAACCATCACTCTGTGCCCCTCCTTATCAAGGTATGTATTGATGTCAGAGCTAAAAATGTTAATTTCTCTATACCCTGTATTCAGACATAAAACATAAAAACCTCTTAAAGCTTTTTATTACTCACTATCTTGAGAGTCCCTTGGACTGCAAGGAGATCCAACCAGTCCATCCTAAAGGAGATCAGTCCTGGGTGTTTGTTGGAAGGACTGATGCTGAAGCTGAAACTCCAGTACTTTGGCCACCTGATGCGAAGAGCTGACTCATTGGAAAAGACCCTGATGCTGGGAGGGATTGGGGGCAGGAGGAGAAGGGGATGACAGAGGATGAGATGGCTGGATGGCATCACAGACTCGATGGACTTGAGTTTGAGTAAAGTCCGGGAGTTGGTGATGGACAGGGAGGCCTGGCGTGCTGTGATTCATGGGGTCGCAAAGAGTCAGACATGACTGAGCGACTGAACTGAACTGAACTGATGTCTGGGAAAAGAAAGAAATTTCAATGAGTTCTGAAATATCTAAGGAAACTCATCATGAGCAACCAAACCTGTAGAGTTGAGGAGATTCCCTAGAGAACAGAAGGCTGGAGGTGAGATCCCTGTGTACAAGGCCTGGAGCAGTGTTTTCAAGCACAGTTGGCCCTCTGTGCCCACAAGTTCTGCATTGTGGATACAGCCAACTGCAAAACAAAGAATTTGAAAAACAATTCCAGAAAGTTCCTCAAATTGAATTTGCTACATGCCAGTAACAATTTACATAGATTTACATTGTATTTACAACTATTTGCATTGTATTTATGTTGTGTTAGGTATTATAAGGAGCCTAGAAATGATTTAAAGTGGATTAAACATCTAAATGTAAGACTGGATACTATAAGACTCTTAGAGGAAAATATAGACAGAACACTCTTTGACATAAATCACAGCAATATCTTTTTGTATCTACCTCCAGGAATAATGAAAATAAAAACAAAAACAAATTGGATCTAATTAAACTTAAAAGCTTTTGCACAGCAAAGGAAACAATGGACCAAATGAAAAATGGGAGAAAACATTTACAAATGAAGAGGTTGACAAGGCATTAATCTCCAAAATATACAAATAGCTCAATATAAAAAAATAAAATCCCATTAAAAATGGGCAGAAGCATGGATGGACCTAGAGAGTATCAAACTGAATATCAAACTCTCTGAAGTCAGAGAATGGGAAACATCGTATGACATCCCTTATAGGTGGAATCTAAAAAGAAATGATACAAGTGAATTTATTTACAAAACAGACTCACAAACTTGGAGAATGAGCTTATGGTTGCTAGGGGAAGGCTGGGGAGAAGGAACTGTTAGGGAGTTTGGGATGAACATATACACACAGCAATACTTAAAATGGATCACCAACAAGGACCTACCGATTAGCACATGGAGCTCTGCTCAGTGTAATGTGGCAGCCTGGATGGGAGGGGAGTTTGGAGAGAGAATGGATACGTGTATATGTATGGCTGAGTCCCTTCACTGTTTACCTGAAACTGTCACAACATTGTTTATTGGCCGTCAGTCAGTTCAGTTCAGTTGCTCAGTCTTGTTTGACTCTTTGCAACCCCATGGACTGCAGCACACCAGGCTTCCCTGTCCATCACCAACTCCTAAAGCCTACTCCAACTCATGTCCATCACATCGGTGATGCCACCCAACCATCTCATCCTCTGTCGTCTCCTTCTCCTTCCACCTTCAATCTTTCCCGCATCAGGGTCTTTTCCAGTGAGTCTGTTCTTTGCATCAGGTGGCCAAAGTATTGGAGTTTCAGCTTCAGCATCAGTCCTTCCGATGAATATTCAAGGACTGATTTCCTTTAGGATGGACTGGTTGGATCTCCTTGCAGTCCAAGGGACTCTCAAGAGCCTTCTCCCCAATACAAAATAAAAGGTTTAAAAAAAATGGGCAGAAGATCTAAAGACATTTCTCCAAAGAAGACATACAGATGGCCAAGAGACACATGAAAAGATGCTCAACATCACTAAAAACAGAGAAATGTAAATCAAAACCACAATGAGATATTACTATCATTTCACACTGGTCAGAATGACCATCATCAAAACATTTACAAACAATAAATGCTGCAGAGAGTGTGGAGAAAATGGAACCCTCCTACACCATTGGTGGGAATGTAAATTAGTAAACCCACTATGAAAAACAGTAGAGGTTCCTTAAAGAACCAAAAATAGAATTACCATATGATTTAGCAATACCACTCCTGGGCAGTTATCTGGAGAAAACCGTAATTCTAAAAGACACCTGCACCCCAGTGCTCACTGTAGCACTATTTACAACAGCCAAGACATGGAAGCAAACTAAATGTCCAAAGACAGATGAATGTGTAAAGAAGGTGTGTACATATATACAGTGGAACCTACTCAGCCATAAAGGAGGAGGAAATAATGACATTTGCACCAACATGCATGGACCTAGAGAGGATCATACCAAGTGAAGTCAGACAGAGAAAGATATATAATATAGCTTATATTGGAATTTTAAAAGAGGGTAAATGCACTTATTTGCAAAGCAGAAATAGACTCACAGACTTCAAAAACAAACTTATGGTTACCAAACAGGAAGGTATGGGGGTGAATAAGAGTTTGGGATTAATATATAGACACTACTATAAAATAGATAACCAACAAGGACCCACTGTATAGCACAGGGAACTTTACTCAATATTCTGCAATAACCTATATGGGAAAAGAATCTGAAAATGAATGGATATACATATAACTGAACCTCTGTGCTGTACACATAAAACTAATACAACATTGTAAATCGACTATACCCCAATATAAAATAAAAATAAAATAAAATTAGATACATAAAAAGTAAAGTACACAGGAGGGTGTGCATAAGTTATATGCAAATACTATGCATTTTATACAGGGGACTTGAACATCTGTGAACTTAGGTATCTGCAGGGGTCCTGGAATCAATCCCCTGAAGATATGCAGAGATTGCTCTAATATCCATCTGTAGATCTTGTATTTAAATGAATTTTCTATTTTCTGAGGAAATTATCTCCTACTTTTACTGTTTTATTTGCTATCCTTTATTTTTGCTACTATTATTTCTCAGACATGATCTCTCATTTTTTCTTTCTTTTCTTTTTGGACAGAGGAATTCCGCTTAAAATATATACTAACTTAAGATTCCTTTATAGGAAAAGAAAGAACACCAAAAGCTGAAGAATAGTATTTTGAGTTGGTCATTTCCCAGAGATTGAGAGGGATGAATATTTTACTTTCATTCCACTCTTATTTGAAAGTGATTTCTTGGTTTGTGAAGAGTGAGATGGGTATGCAATTTCTTATAAACCATCCGAATGAATCTGGAGTGGGCCCAGAGTTGTGGATTTTTTCAGAAGGTCAGAAATAGTCCAGAGTTTAACACTTTGGTCATTATTCTAGATTTAAGTTCATTTTCAGTCATTTTATCCGGCCGGGCATATATGCTCTTATAAATTCAAAATTCCAAATGACACAAATATATATGTCAAAGTTCTTTTAGGGGTCTATGCCTATGAATATTAAAAGAAATAGGACATTGATTGGAATCTTGATGTTGAATGAAACAGCATCATGGAGAAATCATTTTGAGTTTTTGTAAGTTATTCATTCTGTAAAATTGGTCCAGAAGTGAAAAGTAAATGGAAATAGACTTCTCAGTGTTTTGCATATTGATGTGCTCAAAGCCACATTTTCTCTCAACTACACCATGTGAAGGTATACTCAGGATAGGGTGCATTCTGATTTAGAAAATACACTAGTCTAACAAACATGCTAAGCTCATCAGCATGTTGAAGACATTGGGTGTATTCCTCATTTATCTTTCTAAAGGTAGAAACTTGATTTTGAAACTGTTGACAATCAATGGACTGATTGCTCTGGAGTCAGACGATAAGTGCCTTTTTAAGCAAGCAGCCAGATTCATCTAGTTTCTTTTTTCTCTTTCTGCTCTTGTCTTTTTATTTAATATCTGCTCACTTTTCCTATACTCAGGTAATAGGTAACCAACACTTCACTTCTGGTTTCAGTAGCCTATGCAGAGTAATGGGATCACCTTTAGTACTGGGAGGTCAAACTTCCCTGGCTGTTGCCTCTCTCCTGATGAGGAACCCAGGAGGGTACATAAATATCTGCTCCTTTTAGTCAGCACTTCTCCCCTCAGGACCCACTGTTTCACCCAGGCACCATGGATGGCCTCCCGCTTCTCCCCATCTCTCCCATCACAGCTCTCATAGTTGTGGTCTATGGCTAAGTTGCTGTTTGTGGAGTTCTCAAACAGTGCTGCCTACGCCACATACATTACCACATGTAAAGCAGATAGCTAGTGGGAAGTTACTATATAAAAAGGAACTCAACCTAGTGCTCTGTGACGACCTCGAGTGGTGGGATGGGGACGGGCTGTGCAAGGGAGGTAAAGACGGAGGGAACACACGCATACTTACAGCTGATTCATGTTATTGTATGGCAGAAAGCAACACCACACTGTAAAGCAATTATCCTCCAATTTAAAAAGTACTATTTTCAACTCACCAAAATGATTTCAAAATCAGTGGCTTGACCCACAGTTTGAAACACATTACTTAAAATTCAGTATTTTTAGACATCTTGGGAAGAGTTTTCTCTGACCACCCACACCTTTAAATACACACACACACACACACCCATCCACCCACCCACCCCCAGGCTTCTTTGTTCTTCCTGAGTGAGATCTTTTCCCTTTTGCATCCTTAATCAAATAGTGGGAATGGAACCCTTACTAGTGAGAGGGTAACAGGTAGGAAGGCCAGAGGCCCCCAAGCGGCAGGAGGAAATAAACTGCAAGTGGCAGATGTTTTTCTTCCCTTCTCTATACAAAATTAAAAGACACTTCTTTTAATTCTGTGTTGAGGATATCTGGCTCTGCCTTGAACTAACCAATTCGTTTTTCCTACGGAAATATTTTTCTTAAGCTGTGTTAATGAAACTATGTATTTACTTTGGAAACTGCCTTTCTCCAAAGTGGTTCCACCTAAAACTAACTTTTTTTCTTTTCTCAAACCTTGATAATGACTGATTATTATGATAATGATAATCATAATTATTATGATAAACAGCTGATAATGACTCAACAAACCAGAATTCCTGTCAATTGTTTTATGGCTGGGGATGACACACCTCAGGCCATTCTATCTCAAAAATGCATATTGTGGGAGAGGAGCCTGGTGAAACTCCCTCAGCCTTGAGGTGTCTCTCTTACTGATTAGCAGCTCACAAACAGACATAAAACACCTTGCTAAAAAATAGCAAAATTCTTTCTGCCCCCTTCTGATGTCTATGTCAGAGGCTTTCACTATCTTTCTTATACTTTAATAAAATTCTGTTACACAAAATGTTGCAAGTGGTCAAGCCTGGTCTCTGGCCCGGGATCGAAATGCTCTCCTCTGGAGGTCACTAATCCTGGCACACTACTTACAACAGCAACCTTTCACTAGGTAGTAAACCTTTTTAATGTAGGAAATGTGACAATGTAGGATTCACTGGGTATAATTAGAAAATGCCCAGTAGATATATGTCAAAGGATGGAATGAATGAATGCCTGGACATTACCTTTAATCAAACAGCCTCATGAGATACAAGTGTGTGAAGCTCTTAGCACAGCATCTAGTGCTTGGTCATGTCGTGTCCAGCTCTTTATGACCCCGTGGACTGCAGCCCGCCAGGCTCCTCTGTCCATTCTCCAGGCAAGATCACTGGAGTGGTTGCCGTGTCCTCTTTCATGGGATCTTCCCAACCCAGGGATCGAACCCAGGTCTCTCACATTGCAGGTGGATTCTTTAAGGACTGAGCCACCAGGGCATCTAGCACTTACTAAATGTCCAATTAGTATAAAGGACTATTTTAGTTATTATTAATATCACAATTTTCCTCATTATTTCTTACATACATTCTTATTTATTGCACCTAGCAACTTCCTGAAGTAGAAGTTGTCATCATCTCCATGCTGTGGAAACAGGAGTGCAGAGATATTGAGACTTGTTCATGATTAAATAATTAATATTGATACAACCAGAACTTGAAACTATGTCCTTTGATTCCAAATTCCAAATTGCTTTTCAACTATGCTATATGATCACCAAATTACAGTTTTTTTTCTAACTATACTGTGAGATGCCCCAAATTTCAGAAGAAGGAAACCATCAACCTACATTTCTTTCTTCTGAGCAACACTATTTTCATGCTTCTTCAACTCCACATTTAAATTCTGTAGCAAGATCACTTTATCTCCTTTCTCTAACTTCCTTTCTGTTTTCTATTATTTCAGTCTCATTTTATGCAATGTGGTCAAGCTCTTAGATTTCTAAGTCCCTTGGTATAAGGGCATCTTGTATCACAGAATTTAAAGGTTCTTGATCAGCTATATCTGGGCTGCCTGTTCTAAGCCGATTTTGTACATTGTGTTCCAGAAAAGAACCACTCTTGGCCCTAACATACCACCCCCTTTCCCAGAAACTATATTTTATACAACTACTTCCTTCCAGCTTTTAAATTTTGTCTCAACATGCGTCTCCTCCAAGAAGCAAAGGGACATAGAACTTTAAACCCTTCTCTATATCTGCAGATACAGAGAGTTAGTTGAGGGTTTCCACATTGTAAATCACTGTACAAAGATACTTGTGCTTAGAAGTAAAACTAAAATCCCTATATGTCAAGGGTTTTCAATGCTTATCTAGTCCTCACTAACAATAACATATGAAAAAGACTATCACTAAAAGATACATATGTAAAAAGTGACCTCTTTTCCCAAACATTTCAAGCAATACAGAAGAAAGTAAAAAGCTTAGATTCCCTTCACCTATCTCCAATTCTACTCCCTTCCTCAGAGGTAGCCAACCACTTTTAGCAATTTAGTGGGTATCAATCCAAAATCATTTCAATGCAATTACAAAATAGCTTGTATGTTATAATTGTAAAAATACTGTCATACATTATTTCGCTTGATTCTCATGAAAGGTAGGTGTATCTAGGTGTGTGTTATGAGACTTATGAAGGTGGACTTGTCCAAAGTCTCATAGCTGGTTACCAGCTCAGCATAACTTAAATTCTTGACCAAGGGCTCTGAATCACATGCCGGGTACTGTTCTAAGCATTTTGTATGTGTTAGCTCACTTACTCTTTAGGACAGCCTTCTTAATTAGGGTGATTATTATGTCCATTTAAAGATGAAGAGAGATTCAGAGAGGTTAAGTAACCATTTCTAGTCACACAGTTAGACTGTGTCAGAACTGGTACCCAAGAACTTGAACCCAAGAAATCTCCTTGGGTATTAGAACCTGAACCCAGGAAATCTCCTTTTGAGGCTCGAGATGACTATGTTATGTTTTATATTCTTTCTGCTATAGTCAGTTCCATCTTGAAGTCTGTGTATTTAAGCCTAGTAGAGCTGTAGCCAGCATTGTACTCCTACAACAAATGACTTAGACCTTATTTATGCCGCTGCACATGTCTATTGCTTATATTTCCGTATCCCATTAGACTGTACCTTTGGGTTTCCCACATGGCGTGAGTGGTAAAGAACCCACATGCCAATACAGGAGATGTAAGAGATGTGAGTTTAATTCCTGGGTCAGGAAGATCCACTGGAGGAGGGCATAGCAACCCACTCCAGTATTCTTGCCTGGAGAATCCCATGGACAGAGGAGGCTGGTGGGATCCCGTGAGGTTGCAGAGAGTCTGATGTGACTGAAGAGACTTAGCTCACACGCAGACCATATCTTCATGTATTTAAAACACTCTGAGTAGCTTTGCTTGGTGTGAGATGCCCAATAGTCTACCTTCTTTCCTCCCCTTTCCCTCCCCCTTTTCTTTTTCTTCTTCTACGACAGGCGAGGTATTCACTTTCCCTCCAGTCTTCACTGTGTATCCACTGAGAACGGCATCAAGCGACAGTGATGTGGGAGCTCTGAAAGTCTCCCTGGGGGCTGCCTGGTAAACATCTCCAGAAGGTGATGGTTTAAAAACTTTGATGTTTAGGGACTTTGCCTCACAGTCTTGGGACTTATATATGATGCAAAAATAATCCTTTAGAAGACTTTATAAAAACTATATCTACATAAAATTCACTTTAGAGAAAAGTTAAAAAATAAATCAGTGGACATTTTAGTGGTGACTGTAATCCAGGAATCCAAAGAGGTTTTAAAACAATAGCAGCAGCAGCAGCAGCAGCAACTCATCAATCTTTGTAATTCTATGGCCACAGTTAGTGACAGTTTCTTCTTTGAGAAGAAAAGGGGCATGGTGTGTAAACATGTCAGGTCATAGGGACAGAACAGAGTCAAAGAGACAGCAAGGTTTTGTGATGCATCACCTGGAGAAAAGCAAATCCAAGGTCAAGTGGCGGGCAAAGCTCCATGTTACATTTTCAAACCATATCTGAGTTTTCACTGATGTCAAAGTAAGAAATTTAGCTATTGAGAAGCATTTGAAACACACTTCCTGAGATAATTTTGCTTAGCAGTTATCACTGGAATTTTGTCTTTTGGGGGAAGGCCATAGCCCAGGGAGTGAAAACATGCCTTCTCATTGATCATCTTAGCCTAGGAAACAATAACCTGACTCAATACCCAGCTTTGGACAAAATGGTTAGAGCTCCTCTGCCCTTGGGGTTTCCCAGGTGGCGCTAGTGGTAAAGAACACGTGGGCCAATGCTGGAGGTGTAAGAGATATGGGTTCGATCCCTGGGTCGGGAAGATCCCCTGGAGAAGGGCATGGCAACCCACTCCAGTATTCTTGCCTGGAGAATCCCATGCACAGAGGAGTCTGGCAGGCTACAGTCCACAGGGTCACAAAGAGTCAGACACGACTGAAGCAGTATAGCATGCATGCATGCATGCCCTTGGGACAGATGGTATATGAACTAGTGACCGCTTGTAGAAGAAGAACTTGAGGAATGATGGGAACCTAAAGCTCAGTAATTGTCAATCATATTGTAATTAATTGGACTGATCTCTGACAAAACCACTCAACATTTTGTGCCCATAGTATGATAGAAGAGTGTAACAGATGTTTTTTCCCCAAGCAAACTGATAAAAATGTGTTTTATAACCAGACCAGAGATCTGGGTAGTATGAATCATCTTTGCAAATAAGTATCCCAAGTTTTATTGTTCGTTGTTGTCTGGGTAGGGATTGGTGCATACATGCTCAGTTTGGTCTCAACCCCATGGAGTACAGCCCACCAGGTTCCTCTGTCCATGGGATTCTCTCAGCAAGACTACTGGAGTGGGTTTCCATTTTCTTCTCCAGGGGATCTTCCCGACCAAGGGATCAAACACACGTCTCCCGTGTCTCCTGAATTGGCAGGTAGATTTTTTACCACTGAGCCACCCAAGAAGCCTGCAAGTCAGTGTACTCTGTATTATAAAACTTACACCTCAAACCACCTTTTAAACCCTTCCCTATACATCCCCTCTAAATCTTATTTACTACTTTTCAGTAACTCACTACTATCATTGTTATTCCCACTAGGCTCTGTCTAGTGGAATTTGCATCATTTAGTAAAGAAAATAAAGTCTGTGTGGCTGTGTATGTGTGTGTCCTGAAAGAGAAATCTGATGAAGTTTCCTTCTGTTTAAAACTATATCAATAATTAGAAATGAAAAAGAAGTTACAACAGAAAATTCAGATATACAAAGGATCTTAAGAGGCTACTATGAGCAACTATATGCTAATAAAGTGGACAACCTGGGAGAAAGGGACACATTTTTATAAAAGTATAATCTTCCAAGATTGAACCAGGAAGAAACAGAAAATATGAACAAACCAGTCACAAGCACTGAAATCAAAACTGATCAAATATCTTTCAACAAACCAAAGCCCAGAGCCAGAAGGCTTCATGGGCAAATTCTACCAAATGTTTAGTAAAGAGCAAAAGCCTATCCTGCTCAAACTCTTCCAGAAAATCGCAGAGGAAGAAAAACCCCCAAACTCATTCTATGAGGCCACCATCACCCTGATACCAAAACCAGACAAAGATGCCACAAATAAAGAAAATTACAGGCCAATATCACTGATGAACGTAAATGCAAAAATCCTCAACAAAATTCTAGCAAACAGAATCCAAAAAAACATTAAATGGATCATACACCATCATCAAATGGGGTTTATCCAAGGGATGCAAGGATTCTTCAATATACACAAATCAATGTGATACATCATATAACAAATTGAAAGATAAGCATATGATCATCTCAATAGATACAGAGAAAGCTTCCGACAAAATTCAACATTCATTCATGATAAAAACTTTCCAGGAAATAGGCATAGAAGGAACCTACCTCAATATAATAAAGACTATATATGACAAACCTAGATCAAACATTATTCTCAATGGTGAAAAACTGAAAGCATTTCCTCTAAGATCAGGAACAAAACAAGGGTGCCCTTTCTTGCCATTGTTATTCAATATAGTTTTAGAAGTCCTAGCCATGGAATCAGAGAAGAAAAAAAAAAAAAAGGAATCCAGATTGGAAAAGAAGAAGTAAGATTCTCACTGTTTGCAGATGACACAATACTGTACATAGAAAATCCTAAAGATGCTATCAGAAAATTACTAGAACTAATCAATGAATATTGTAAAGTCACAGGATATAAAATTAATACACAGGAATCCCTTGCATTCTTACACACTAACAATGAAAGAATCAGAGAAATTAAGGAAATAATCCCATTCACCATTGCAACAAAAAGATTAAAATACCTAGGAATAAACCTACCTAAAGAGACAGAAGACCTGTATGCAAGGAACTATAAGACATTGATGAAAGAAATCAAAGACAACACATGGAGTGATATTCCATGTTCTTGGATTGGAAAAATCAATATTGTAAAAATGACTATACTACCCAAAGCAATGTACAGATTCAATGCAATCCCTATCAAACTACCAATGGTATTTTTCACAGAACTACAACAAAAAATTTCACAATTTGTATGGAAACACAGAAGACCCTGAAGAGCCAAAGCAATCTTGAGAAAGACAGACAGAGCTGGAGGAATCAAGCTTCTTGACTTCAAAGCTGCGGTCATCAAGACAGTATGACAGTGGCACAAAAACAGAAATACAGGCCAATGAAGCAAGATAGAAAGCCCAGAGATAAGCTTATGCATCTATGGACACCTTATGTTTGACAAAGGAGACAATGATATACAATGGAGAAAAGATACAGTCTCTTCAATGAGTGGTGCTGGGAAAACTGGACAGCTACATGTAAAAGAATAAAATTAGAACATTTATGAATGCCATATACAAAAATACACTCAAAATGGATTAGAGACTTAAATGTAAGGCTAGAAACTATAAACCAAACATAGGCAGTACACTCTGACATAAATCACAGCAAGATCTTCTTTGGCCTACCTCCTAAAGTGAAAGTTGCTCAGTCATGTCTGACTTTTTGTGACCCATGGACTATACAGTCCATGGAATTCTCCAGGCCAGAATACTGGAGCAGGTAGCCTTTCCCTTCTCCAGGGGATCTTCCCAACCCAGGAATCAAACCAGGGTCTCCTGCGTTGCAGGTGGATTCTTTACCAACTGAGCTATCAAGGAAGCTTGATATGCCTCTTAAAGAAATGCAAATAAAAGAAACATAAAAAAGTGAGACTTAATTAAACTTAAAAGTTTTGTACAGCAAAGGAAACAATAAACAAGATTAAAGGACAACCATCAGAATGGGAGAAAATAATTGCAAGTGAAGCAACTGACAAAGGACTAATTTCCAAAATATATAAGTAGCTCATACAACTCAATATCAGAAAAACAATCCAATCAAAAAATGGGCAGAAGACCTAAACAGACGTTTCTCCAAAGAAGATTTATAGATGGTCAATAAACACATGAAAAGATGCTCAACACCGCTCATTATTAGAGAAATGCAACTCAAATATACAGTGAGATATCACCTCACATCAAACAGAATGGCTATCAACAAAAAACTGCCAACAATAAGTCCTGGAGAGGATGTGGGTTATAAAGAACCCCACTGCAGTGTTGGTGGGTATGTAAACTGATACAGCCACTATGGAGAAGAGTATGGAAAGAATCCACCTGTCAATGCAGGAGATGCAAGAGATGTGGGTTTGATCTCTGGGTTGGGAAGATCCCCTGGAAAAGGAAACGGCAACTGGCTCCAGTATTCTTGCCTGGAAAATTCCATGGACAGAGGAGCCTGGTGGCTACAGTCTATGGAGTCACAAAGAGTTGGACATGACTGAGCATGCATACACACACACACACACACACACACGAGTTGGACATGACTGAGCATGCATACACACACACACACACACACACACATTCCTTAACAAACAAAGAGTAAAACTCCCATATGACCCAGCAATCCCACTACTGGGCATAAACCCTGAGAAAATCACAATTCAGACTCGTGTACCCCAATGTTCATTGCAGCACTATTTACAATAGCTAGGACATGAAAGCAACCTAGATGTCCATGGACAGTTGAATGGATAAAGAAGTTGTGGTACCTATATACAATGGAATATTACTCAGATATAAAAAGGAGTGGATTTGAGTCCATTCTACTGAGGTGGATGAACCTAGAGCCTGTCATAGAGGGAAGTAAGACAGAGAAAAACAAATATCATATATTAATGCATATACATGAAATCTAGAAAAATGGTACTGATGAGCATATTTGAATGGTAGGAATAGAGATGCAGATGTAGAGAACAAACTCATGGACACAGTAGGGGAAGGAGAGGGTAGAATAAATTGAAAGAGTAGCATTGACATATATATACTATCATGTGTAAGGTAACTAGCGGGAAGTTGCTATATAACACAGGGACCCAACCTGGCACTCCATGACAACCTAGAGTGGCAGAATAAGGTGGAGGGAGGGGATACATATAAATATAAATATACATATGTATAAATATACATACATATAAATATAAATATAACTGACATGTTGTTGTATTGATTTACACAATTGTAAAGCAATTATCTTCCAGTTAAAAAAAAAATTCTACAATTCTACAAAAAAAAAAACCAAAATGATAAAACTATACCAAGTCTCTGGGTATTTCTTGCTCTAGTAGTTTTCAAAATTTGGTCCCTTAACAAGTAATATCATCATCATTTGTAAACCTGTTAGAAAGGAAAATACTTGGTTGGACTCCAGGGCTACTGAATCAGAAACTTTGAGGGTAGGCCCAGCAATCAGTGTTTTGACAAGATTTCCTTGACAAGGTGAATCTAATGTACAGTTGCTCAAGTCTGAGAACCACTGTCTCTAAGCCATCTCTCGAACTTTCCTAAAATATCACCTCAGCTTGGACATACATCAAAAATACTAACACAGGCTATTTCTTTGAAATCCATGAATTTCTTTTTAAATTAAAGATTACACAAATGTTTTTGCTCTCTTTCTGAATCTGGCACTAATTTAGTCATGGTGAATTCTATGCTATTATAATACACACATCAATAATTCATGGGTCCCTGACTCATATGCCTTTGAGGACAGCAAGATAGCAGAGGTAAGAGAGATGGAAAACCAATGTAACAAAGTAGAAAATACTAACAACTTGTTAACAAATGGAGGCTTTGCTCCTTCCTGCTCAAGTTCACTAAAATATATATTCAAAAGAATATTGCCTTTAAAACATATATTTCTACAACCTTTGGTTTACACTGAAGTCAATATAACAAACAAAAAAATCTATTTAAAATCTACTCTGAGGAATTTGTAAATAGTGATTTTAATTCTGATTGCTGTTGGAATTATTTATATTGATATATAATATATATACACACATATATATCAGAGTAAATAAAATTAAAATGTATAGTACAGTAAATTTCTTTGCTTTGTGTTAGACTTTGGGAAACCAAAGTAGGGTCTATAAATTTTAAAGACTTGTGCAACTTTGAGATCTTTTTCACAATGACTTGATCTTATTTCCTCATCTGATTTCACTTAGCATTAAGAAATATATGCAAGAGCAAATACAAGACAGCTGCAACTTGAAAAGAAATCAAACTACGGGGAGGCAGAGAAACTAATGTAGGATATACTTTTTTGATCTAAGATCACCACTATACAGGACTCTTGGGCTTTTGGATAAAAAGTTAATATAAGTAAACCAAGTGTTACTAATTTTCTTTCATCTAGTGAAGGTTTAGAAAAGAAAATGACATTTCTGGGTTCCCCCCCACCTTTCAAGAGACAATATTGACTTTCTTGTTAGCATATATTCCCCTCATCTTCACCTCAAAATCTGAAAAATATTCTTTAAGCTAAAATGAGTTTGTTTTGTTGGACTTCTGGAAACTATACTGTAATCTTAAATTTAGAGAAAGGGTCTCTTTTTTCTTCCAGATTTACTGAGAAATAATTGACATACGGCACTGTATGTTTTAGGTGTACAGTGTAATGATTTGACTTACACACATCATGAAATAATTAACACAATAAGTTGAGTGAACATTCATTTCATATAGGTACAAAGTTAAAGAAATACAGATTTTTGAACAAAGAACTCTACTTTGAAGAGCTGGGTACAAAGCTTCTACATGTGGGCCCCAAAGAGCAAGTGAAACTAGATGAAGCACAAAAGAAAGAAAAGTCCACTTAGGAACTCCAGAAACTAGTGAAAAGTTTACTCGGGCAAAGCATTGGAGGAGAGACCTCCACAAAGACAGGAGTGAAGGAAGACTTTAAGAGTGAAAACCGGAAAGGTTGAGGGTAGGGGAGGAGCAGCCAAGAAGGCAGAGTATTAAGAACATGAGCGCACTTCCTCTCACAAGCATTCCAAAACTTACAGCTAAGTGCAGAACAACCATCTCTGAAAAAGACTGGGAGAAGGGACCACAACAAGATGGGTACGAGGGGCAGAGATATGATATAATCAAACCTCATAACCTCCAGGTGGGCAACCCGCAAACTGGAGAATAATTATAGCAGAGGTTGTCCCACAGGAGTGGCCGTTCTGACTCCACACCAGGCTCCCCAGCCCAGGGGTATGGCACTGGGAGGATGAGCACCCAGAGCATTTCACGTTCAAGGTCAATAGGCTTAATAGCAGGAGCCCTCAGGACTGGGACAAATAGAGACTCCATCTTCAAAGGGTGCACACAAAATCTCATGGACACCAGGACTCTGGGCAAGAGCAGTAATTTGATAGGAGCCTGGGCCAGACCTACCTGCTGGTCCCAGAGAGTCTACTGGAGACCCTGGGGTGGTTGAGGCTCACACTGGGAACACAGACACTGGTGGTAGATACGTTTGTGAACATTCAGGTCCATGAACATTCCTGGCAGCTGCCATGGTGGGTTGTTAGAGCCAAGACTGGACACACCCATTCCTCAGACCAAACAGCTGAGTGGGGATACAATCCCACCTGTCAGCAGACAGTCTGCCTAAAGACTTTGGGAGCCCAAAGCTGCCTAGACATGGTCCTGCCCACCAGAGGGGTCGAGACCTGGCTTTATCCATCAGTAGGCAGGCGCCAGCCCTTCTAGCCAGAAGGCCTGCAGAGGCCTCTAGACCAGCCTCACCTACTAGAGCGCAGACACCAGAAGCAAGAGAACTATGATCCTACAACTGCAGAATGAGACTGCCAACAATAAATCACACCAGACCCTGGGACAAGCCAGGCCCTGCCCTTCCCATTAGCAAGCCAGTGCCAACTTTGGGACATACTGACCACACACTCAACTGTATCAAGAACTGGCCCCCCTCCATCAATGATCTAAAACAAGCCCTGGGATCCCTGGGCCCTGCAGTCAGACTCTAGAAACAAGCTTTGCCTGCCAACAGTAGGCACTCACGCCAGGGTCTGTCTTTACCTGTTTAGCTGACAGTTGGTGGACCCTGACCACCCATCAGTGGGCCAGCACAAATATCCATCTCATGACCAAAAGTTCTGCTAAAGAGCAGTCAGCAGCATCTGCACAAGGCAGGGCCTGACAGCCAACCAAATTAGGAGCCAATTTGGTTGTCTGGCCTACCAGACAGCTAACCTAGTCAGTCTATGATAACAGGAGGACACACACAGCCCTCTTAGGGGGAAAACCTAGAGCATATAGCTTGGGAGATGAGAAGGTAGAACACTGCTTGGATGCAAATGATATTTCCTACAGAAGGCCACTTCTCCAAAATCAAGAAATATAACTAACCTACAAAATACATAAAAATGCACATAGCAACTTAAACAAAATGAGGCAGCAGAGGAGTATGTTCTGGATGAAGGAACAAGATAAAACCACAGAAGAAGGGACTTCCCTGGTGGCTCAGTGGCTAAGACTGTACTCCCAATGCAGGGGGCCTGGGTTCGATCCCTGATCAGGGAACTAGATCCCACATGCCACAACTATGAGTTTACATGCTGCAACTAAGGAATCTGCACGCTGAAATGAAGGGCAAAGATTCTGCAGCCTGCAACTAAGAGCCAGTGCAACCAAATAAATATTAAAAAAAAAAAAAAAAGACAAACACAGGAAGAACTAAGTGACCTGGAGATAGGCAAACTACCTGAGAAAGAGTTCAGAGTAATGATCGTAAAGGTGATCAAAGAATTTAGAAGGAGGATGGATGCATCAAGAGAGAAATTAGCTTTTTAACAAAGAGTAAGAAAGTATAAGAACCACCAGAAAAGAAAAATACATAAATGAAAAAATACACTAGAAGGAATCTAGAATACATTAAATGATATAGAAGAAAAAGTGAATCAGCCGGAAAACAGTAGTGTAAATCACTCCCTCTGAACAGAAAAAAAAAAAAAATTGAGTGAAAAGAAATAAGGACAGTATAAGAGATCTTTGGGACAACATCAAGCACCTTAATATTTGCATTTAAGGAGTCCCAAAGGAGAAGAGAGAGAAAAAAGTCATGAGAAAATATTAGAAGAGATAATCATCTTCCTAGGTGATCAATATAAGTCTGAATTTGGCAATAAGGAATTCATAATGTGAGCCACAGTCAGCTCCCAGTCTTGTTTTTGCTGACTCTATAGAGCTTCTCCATCTTTGGCTGAAAGAATATAATAATCTGATTTCGGTGTTGGCTATCTGGTGATGTCCATGTGTAGAGTCTTCTCTTGTGTTGTTGGAAGAGGGTGTTTGCTATGACCAGTGCGTTCTCTTGGCTAAACTCCGTTAGCCTTTGACCAGCTTCGTTCTGTACTCCAAGGCCAAATTTGCCTGTTACTCCATGTATTTCTTGACTTCCTACTTTTGCATTCCAGTCCCCTATAATGAAACAGACATCTTTGTTGGGTGTTAGTTCTAGAAGGTCTTGTAGGTCTTCATAGAACTGTTCAGCTTCTTTGGCATTACTGGTTGGGGCGTAGACTTGGATTACTGTGATACTGAATGGTTTGCCTTGGAAATGAACAGAGTTCATTCTGTCATTTTTGAGATTGCACCCAAGTACTGCATTTCAGACTCGTTTGTTGACTATGAGGGCTACTCCATTTCTTCTAAGGGATTCTTGACCACAGTAGTAGATATAATGGTCATCTGAGTTAAATTCAGCCATTCCAGTCCATTTTAGTCCACTGATTCCTAAAATGTCCATGTTCACTCTTGCCATCTCCTATTTGACCACTTCCAATTTATGTCGATTCATGGACATAACATTCCAGGTTCCTATGCAATATTGTTCTTTAGAGCATTGGACTTTAGTTTGAACACCAGTCACATCCACAACTAGGTGTTGTTTTGCTTTGGCTCCATCTCTTCATTCTTTTTTGGAGAAGGAAATGGCAGCCCACTCCAGTACTCTTGCCTGGAAAATCCCATGGACAGAGAAGCGTATTAGGCTACAGTCCATGGGGTTGCAAAGAGTTTGACACGACTGAGCAACTTCACACACACACACACACTTCATTCCTTCTGGAGTTATTTCTCCACTGCTCTCCAGTAGCATATTGGGCATCTACTGACCTGGGGAGTTCACCTTTCAGTGTCCTATCTTTTTGCCTTTTCATACTGTTCTGGGCTGGAGGAAGCACAAGCTGGAATCAAGATTGCTGGGAGAAATATCAATAATCTAGATATGCAGATGACACCACCCTTACAGAAGAAAACAAAGAAGAACTAAAGAGCCTCTTGATGAAAGTGACAGAGGAGAGTGAAAAAGCTGGCTTAAAGCTCAACATTCAGAAAACTAAGATCATGGCATCTGGTCCCATCACTTCATGGTAAATAGACAGGGAAACAGTGGCTGACTTTATTTTTCTGGGCTCCAAAATCACTGCAGACGGTGATTGCAGCCATGAAATTAAAAGACGCTTACTCCTTGGAAGGAAAGTTATGACCAACCTAGACAGCACATTAAAAAGCAGAGACACTACTTTGCCAACAAAGGTCTGTCTAGTCAAGGCTATGGTTTTTCCAGTGGTCATGTATAGATGTGAGAGTTGGACTATAAAGAAAGCTGAGTGTCAAAGAGTTGATGCTTTTGGACTGTGGTGTTGGAGAAGACTCTTGAGAGTCCCTTGGACTGCAAGGAGATCCAACCAGTCCATCCTAAAGGAGCTCAATCCTGGATGTTCATTGGAAGGACTGATGCTGAAGCTGAAACTCCAGTACTTTGGCCAGCTGATGCGAAGAGCTGACTCATTTGAAAAGACCCTGATGCTGGGAAAGATTGAAGGCAGGAGGAGAAGGGGACGACAGAGGATGAGATGGTTGGATGGCATCATCGACTCAATGGACATGGGTTTGGGTGGACTCCGGGAGTTGATGATGGACAGGGAGGCTTGGCATGCTGTGGTTCGTGGGGTTGCAAATAGTTGAACATGACTGAGCAACTGAACTGAACTGAACATGGGGTTCTCAAGGCAAGAATCCTGAAGTGGTTTGCCATTCCCTTCTCCAGTGGACCACATTTTGTCAAAATTATCCACCATGACCCGTCTGACTTGGGTGGACCTACAAGGCATGGCTCATAGTTTCATTGAAAATAGATAATGCTGTGGTCCATGTAATCAGATCGGTCAGTTTTCTGTGACTGTGATTTTCATTCTGTTTGCCCTCTGATAGATAAGGATAAGAGGCTTATGGAAGCTTCCTGATGGGAGAGACTGACTGAAGGGGAAACTGGGTCTGGTCCTGATTGAGACGGGGGCATGCTCAGTAAACCTTTAATCCAACTTTATGTTGATGGGTGGGGCTGTGTTCCCTGTTGTTTGACCTGAGACCAAACCATGATGGAAGTAATGAAGATAAAGGCAACCTCTTTCAAAAGGTCCCACGCATGAACTGCTGCACTGGGTGGACCTGACCCTGAAGCAAGCCATCTCCAACCCACACCTCTGCAGGAGACTCCTGGACACTCACGGGCAAGTCTGGGTCTGTCTTTTGTGTGGTCACTGCTCCTTTCTCCTGGGTCCTGGTGTGCACAAGGTTTTATCTGTGCCTTCCAAGAGTCTGTTTTCCAGTTCTGTGTAAGTTCTGGCAGCTCCATGGTGGGGTTAATGGTGACCTCCTCCAAGAGGGCTTATGCCACACCCAGGTCTGCTGCACCCAGACCCCCTGACCCTGCAGCAGGCCACCTCTGACCTGTACCTCCACGGGAGACACTCAAACCCTCAAAGGCTGGTCTGGCTCAGTCTCTGGGGAGTTTCCCAGATGTGCAGAAGGTTTTGTTTGAGCCCTCTGAGTGTCTCTGGTGGGTAAGGGTTTCATTCTAAACGCGATTTTGCCCCTCCTACCATCTTGCTGGGGCTTCTCCTTTGCCCTTGGACGTGGGGTATATTTATTTCATGGGATTCAACATTCTCTTGTTGACGCTTGTTCAGCAGCAAGCTGTAATCTTGGAGTTCTCACAGGAGAAGATGAGTGCCTGTCCTTCTACACTGCCGTCAATAAATGCATTTATTTATCATAAATTAAATCCCTTACACTTATACAGTGGAAGTGACAAATAGATTTAAGGGATTAGATCAGATCTGATAGATAGAGTGCATGAAGAACTATGGACGAAGGTTTCCTGACATTGTACAGGAGACAGGGATCAAGACCATCCCCAAGAAAAAGAAAAAAGGCAAAATGGTTGTCTGAGAAGGCCTACAGATAGCTGAGAAAAGAAGAGAAGCTAAATGCAAAGGAGAAAAGGAAAGATATACCCATTTGAATGCAGAGTTCCAAGCAATAGTAAGGAAAGATAAGAAAGCCTTCCTCAGTGATTGATGCAACTAATAATAAAGGAAATAATAAAAGAAAACAATGGAATGGGAAAGACTAGAGATCTCTTCAAGAAAATTAGAGATACCAAGGGAACATTTCATGCAAAGATGGGCTCAATAAAGGACAGAAATGGTAGGGACCTAACAGAAGCAGAAGATATTAAGAAGTGGCAAGAATACACAGAAGAACTATACAAAAGAGATCTTCCTGACCCAGATAACCACAGTGGTGTGATCACTCACCTACAGCCAGAAATCCTGGAATGTGAAGTCATATGGGCCTTAGGAAACATCACTAAGAACAAAGCTAGTGGAAGTGACGGAATTCCAGTTGAGCTATTTCAAATCCTGAAAGATGATACTGTGAAAGTACTGCACTCAATACGCCAGCAAATTTGGAAAACTCAGCAGTGGCACACACGAAAAAGCTCAGTTTTCATTCCAATCCCAAAGAAAGGCAATGCCAAAGAATGCTCAAACTACTGCACAATTGCACTCATCTCGCACGCTAATGAAGTAGTGCTCAAAATCCTCCAAGTCAGGCTTCAACAGTACATGGAACATGAACTTCCAGATGTTCAAGCTGGATTTAGAAAAGGCAAAGGAACCAGAGGATCAAATTGCCAGCATCCGTTGGATCATCGAAAAAGCAAGAGAGTTCCAGAAAAACATCTACATCTGCCTTATTGATTACAATGAAGCTTTTGAGTATGTGGACCACAACAAACTGTGGAAAATTCCCCAAGAGATGGGAATATCAGTTATCTGCCTCCTGAGAAATCTGTATGTTGGTCAAGAAGCAAATGTTAGAATTGGACATGGAACAACAGACCAGTTCCAAATTGGGAAAGGAGTATGTCAAGGCTGTATATTATCATCCTGCTTATTTAACTTATATGCAGAGTACATCATGTGAAATGCTGGGCTAGATGAAGCACAAGCTGGGATCAAGATTGCCAAGATAAATAGCAATAACCTCAGATATGCAGATGACACCACCCTTATGGCAGAAAACAAAGAAGAACTAAAGAGCCTCTTGATGAAAGTGACAGAGGAGAGTGAAAAAGTTGGCTTAAAGCTCAACATTCAGAAAACTAAGATCATGGCATCTGGTCCCATCACTTCATGGCAAATAAGATGGGGAAACAATGGAAACAGTGAGACTTAATTATCTTGGTCTCCAAAATCACTGCAGATGGTGACTGCAGCCATGAAATTAAAAGACACTGGCTCCTTGGATGACTAGCTATGTTCAAACTAGACAGCATATTAAGAAGCAGAGACATTACTTTGCCTACAAAGGTCTGTCTAGTCGTAGCTATTGTTTTTCCAGTGGTCATGTATGGATGTGAGAGTTGGACGGTAAAGAAAGCTGAGCACTGACGAATTGATGCTTTTGAACTGTGGTGTTGGAGAAGACTCTTGAGAGTCCCTTGGACTGTAGGGAGATCGAATCAGTCAATCCTAAAGGAAATCAGTCCTGAATATTCATTGGCAGGACTGATACTGAAGCTGAAGCTCCAATACTTTTGACCATCTGATGCAAAGAACTGACTCACTGGGAAAAAACCCTGATGCTGGGAAATATTCAAGTCAGGAGGAGAAGCGGATGACAGAGGATGAGATGGTTGGCTGGCATCACCAACTTGATGGACATGAATTTGAGTAACCTCCAGGAGTTGGTGATGGACAGGGAGGGCTGGTGTGCTGCAGTCCCTGGGGTCGCAAAAAGTCAGACATGACTGAGTAACTGAACTGAAAAAGGAATACCACTTTCTTGGAAAGATTGTTTTATGATAGATGCACAATTTTAAAATGGATACCAGTAGGAAGAATATTGGGTATTGGCTATTAAAAATGTAAGGGTACCATCTTAAAATGGCAGCTCCAAATGAAGTGTCTTCTTGGTCTCAACAGAAACTGGGACTTCTATAAACTGCTTCTAGAAGCAACGGGAATGCAAATATCGCCAAACTTGTATTCATGATTTACCCAGATAGCTAAACTCTGGTTCTGCTGTGATTTATTGTTATCCATTAGTATCAAAAATCATGAGTTAGTACAGAAGAGCCTGACTTGACCTGGTCTTAGTGTCATGTATCATCTTGCTGGTTTTTTCTTTTTTTTTTTTTTAACTTTTTGGCTTGCAAGCAGTCTTGGAAGAACTAAAATATAGGGCAGCCAGTTACTCAACTTACCAGACCTACAAAGAAATCAGAGTTGATTTTAACTATTCTATGAGACAAATAGAGAAAAACCACTCTTCAAATAAACCTCTCTTCAAATTACTTCAAGTTCTAGAAATGCTTTGAAACTTACATTTCCTATGCAACTATAGAGGTTTTCATCCTCCTTAACAATTTTATTACCCTCCAATTCTCACAGAGCCAATTATGTATAGAGAAACATACTCAAAGCAGTATTAAGGGCAAGATTACAACAAATAATCCTTTCCGCCTCGGTCTAAAAATATTCATTCAAGGGTAGGGATGGGCAAGTGCTAGTTACCAAATGTGTCATAACATTGGTTCATTGACTGGAGGTATAAATGTAATTTCCTCTTAAATTGAATTGCATAAGTTTCAGTTTAGCAGTATTAGACTATGATAATCACATGAGTATTTTCATACTTTTCAATTTAATTTAGCATTTATTTCAAGAGGAGCAGTCTACAGGGAATCAACATGAATAGAGCTTGCTTACAGAATATTGACTAGACTGGCATTTAAAACTCCTAAAACTCCTAAGTCAAGTATTAGTGCTGGGGACATTTAAGCCCAAGGGATGTCTACTTTCCAGGCATTTGTGAGTTTGGGGTGTGTGTGTGTGTGTGTGTATGTGAAGAATGCTCATCTCAAGGGAACTCAGTTGACATTAACACTGGCTGGTTATGCATGATTCTACTAGAAATCATTCTGCCATTTGGGATGAAATGAGCAGTGTCACTGTACCTAACAGAGTTCTGCAGCATTTGGCAGCAGTAAATGCTACTTCTCCACGTCTGTTTTCCTTGAGAAACTCACACAACCACTTACGAATATAAGAATTTCTATACCATCTGACAGCCTTATATTCTCACTTCATAGAGATGAAATGACAAGGCCACAGGAATTGCTGAGTAGGTTTTTAAAATAGAATGAAGCTTTTATAAATCTCTAGTATAAGGCATTAAGCTCCTTTTTGTTTAATTCAGAGATAAGGATAAAGCTCAAACTAAATATACCCTCAACAGTACATTACAGGTCTGCAGACATGGCTCTATTGTTTGAGCTACGTTGACTTATAACACAAAATACCTATTAGTTTTGAAGACCATTCTCTTCAAATCAGTTGGTACATATATGATGCTATGGCTATCTGCCTTTGAAAAAGTGAACCAATGCTACATTCGTTGCCAAGTGTGTAAAAAAAATAGAGAGGCCACCATTGGTTCTAGCTATGCAGCAGATCTGCATAGGCGTAACCTTGGAATTTCAATGTTAATGACCTGACTGAATGAAAAATTGTGTGGGGCTTTATTTAGGAATCTATTTTTATGTGTTGCCCAGATTTCTAGCTTGAATTAAGTAGGTGAAAAAATGAGACAGAAAACCGATAGAATTATGGACGCAAATGAAGTTTTCACACAGAATTTTCATGATTTAGTTTCATAGGATCTTAATAATTGTCGCATGTCCAAAAGGGCTTTGTGGTCAAGTGAGTTTAGAAAAGTTGAGTTTAGTAAAGCTGAACAGATTTCTTTACTATAAGATTACTTGGAATTTTTATATGATAATGCACACTTTGAATCTCTAATGATTATATATGTACACATATGTATATATCTCTAACACTTTTTTTTTAATAGTCTCGATAAAGTTGGGCTCCTCAGGTCTGGCATCTGGTTGAGAGTCACGAATTGGCTGTGTGATCTTACCTGAATCACTTAGCCTCCCTTGACCATATTTTCTTCCTCTAGTAAAATTAAGAGAATGAACTACATGACATTTCAGGCTTTTGCAGCTCAAACTAAGTCTCTGTTTTGTGGAAGTATATTATATGATGAATTTATCTAAGGCCTTCCTTTAACTGTGAATCAGCATTTTAAAATAATAAATGCTTACTGAGTTTACTTCTTCTTCCACTTGACTCAAAACAATTCATACATTTTAGCTGGCATTCCCTAGCTGATATTTCCAGGATTTGGGGTAAGTTTGTTAAAACCAAGAAGCTCTCTTCTGAATTCAAACACCTGAAATCCCTTGAGCGTTTCTTTTGTCATTATGCAGTCAATTTTCTTTGGCTTCCTAAACCACTCAATATCACACCCAGTGGCATTGCCCAAAATAGATTAGAATCCTTGGTAAGTCTCTCCAAATCATTTGCTTTTCCGGGGTATCTGGTTCTAGGTCACAGAGTTAACAAGGTCATTCCCTTTGGGACCCAAGGACAAGACAGTGTCTGGATCCATGTAGAGAAAGGATGTGGTCCTCGCAGTGTGGGCCAACAAATCAGTAGCTCATATTTCAACACGAGGGCACCTGCTTAGACACCATAGCATTACTTTCTAGGGTGAGGTTTTATTGTCATTCTAGCAGTGCAGCTCACAAGATGGTATTCTTTTTGTATATTTTACCCTTTTGCTTAACTATCTCCTGGGACATAATTATCTTTGAGGGTTTTTTTTTTAGTTGACGGAAATAATCAAGATGAAATAGATATTTTCCTGTCAATGTCAACTGACGTAAACTGTCTTAGTTGAGAGAAATTATCCACAAAACAATGTTTTAATTTATTTATAGAAAAAGCCTCAAAAATAAGTTTCACAAGAGTCTCACACCAAGAACGTCAACTTTTTCTAAGAAGGAAAAATAGGCAAGACTTGAAAAAGATTCCTCATAATATTATATGTCTGGTGAAACTTAACATTTAAAAAAAAATAGTATGAATAAACAATAGTATTGATGCTTCTCTTTTGGAAAAACATATATATTTATAATCTGGAAAGAGCCAATTTGTGGTAGACTAAGGAGCATGTCTGTTCAGCAGATGTCTGTGCTATTGCTCCAAATATTCTGCTTCCTTCTAAGTGGGAGCCAAGAATATGGTCTTATTTCTGCCTCTGGTTCCTTCTTTTCAATGTTCACCCCCACTCATCTTCTTTCCCAAGAAAACAACAGTGCGTATAATCAAAAGCAAATATTTCTTCTTCTGCTCTTTGTTGGATCAACTCATGATAGTTAGAAAAGAATTACCACTTGTATTAAATAAAAAGGAAAATTATGTTAATAAAAATTTTTCTTCTGCAATGCCCTCAAGACTGATGAAATTGTCTGGGCCAATCTATGGGGCAATCAAGACTTTTTAGCCTTCTCAGAATAGCCTACACATGTTCCCCTTTGTCCCAGAACAATATCTTAATCTGCTGGCATGCTGGCCTGTTGTTTCATCAGGGAGGCATGCTTGGCTTTTCAAAGGATTGCATGCAACAGAGTCCCTTCCTGGGAGTAATTGACCCCCAAGAATGTCCTGGAAACAGGCAGCTTGTGGCCTCATTTGAGTGGTGTGGCATTTTTGGGAACTAATCCATTACTCTTTGCCTCTGTATAACACTGAGCCACTTAGAGCTGGCTTCCTTGTTCACTCTTCTCAATTTCTCTTCTTTGGTTTGTGCCAGGAGCAGTTATCTTAGGTCTTCATCTGCACTTATAAATTGAATAAGATGGAAGGTGGACAAGTCACTAGAGACCTTAGAGGCAGGGCTAACTTGTGGCAAAATTGTGAAGTAGTTGCGTGGGGAAAGAGGAGGAGGAAAGGTTTTCCAACTCCTTTCTAGAATTGCCTCCTACCACTTCCTCCAAATTTGAAGATGCAGGCAAACACGAGCACTCTTTATTCCTGCTCTATCTCTTTGAGGCCTCTCCTGCATCCCCTTTATTATCCTCTGCTGATAATCAATCCTTTCTAAAACTTCATTTTTTTTTTCCTCCAGGATACCCACTGATAACAAAAAGTATGCTGTCTTTCTCTCTCATTATTTGCATCTCACAGCACTGAAGACCAAAAGCCTTAATAACGCCACAGAATCAAAGGGAAAATATGTTACAGTAGAAGAATAATTTAGTGCAGGAGTCAGTTCTTTGTAATATGAGACCCAGATTAGATGAGACTAAGAATTACTATTAAATCATTGCATGTCGAAGTGACAATCATACAAATTTATGGCAATACATTTTATCTAGAATTGTCTTCTGTCAATACTTTAATTGGATCTGGAAATAGCAGGCAGGTAATTAAATACTAACCTAAACAAAAATTTCCACTCTGCTCTAATATTACATACACGTAAATACTTTTTGCCTCGAGACTTCCCTTTGTTACACCAGGCAGCCTTCAAAATAAGCATCTTATTTTGCAGGCGTTTAGGTAAGATAGCTTTAAAAGTTCCCAATTAGTGGTGTTCATAGACTTGTTATGACTTTTTAGGCTTTTAACTGTCTTCCAAGACTTAATTACGGCTCAGATCTTTGGCTTGCTCACGAAGTACGCTTCAGATCAGTTCAGTTGCTCAGTTGTGTCTGACTGCGACCCCATGGACTGCAGCATGTCAGGCTTCCCTGTCCATCACCAACTCCCAGAGCTTACTCAAACTCATGTCCATTGAATTGGTGATGCCAGCCAACCATCTCATCCTCTGTCGTCCCCTTCTCCTCCTGCCTTCGATCTTTCCCAGCATCAGGGTCTTCTTCAATGAGTCAGTTCTTCCCATCAGGTGGCCAAAGTATTGGAGTTTCAGGTTCAGCATCAGTCCTTCCCATGAATATTTAGGACTGATTTCCTTTAGGATGGACTGGCTGGATCTCCTTGCAGTCCAAGGGACTCTCAAGAGTCTTCTCCAACACCACAGTTCAAAAGTATCAATTCTTCGACACCCAGCTTTCTTTATAGTCCAACTCTCACATCCATACATGACTACTGGAAAAACCATAGCTTTGACTAGATGGACCTTTGTTATTAAAGTATGCTTGGTAAGTTTTTATGTTACATCTGCTGACCAAACTAGCTGGTTTCATTATCCCAAATATGTTAATACAGGTTTACCCAGCAAAAGGGGAGCCAGCCCTCTGCCATTGCTGTGTGCTGTTTCAGGGGACAGGCAGTGCCTGTGGTCATCACATAAATCACCATTTCTCCTTTGGCTGCAGCCCAAAGAACACTGTGCCCCTCTCCATGGATGGGCTCGAAAGGGTTCAGGGTGAGGTGAATGCAAGAACAAGGGATTAGGGTGACTTTCACAGATGATGGGCTAAAAATGAGATCTAGAAAGACCAGGGCTACAAGATGATATAATGGAAGCTGAACAGTTGCCGAGTACAGAACTTTGTATATTACATTCATGAATGGAGAACAGGGTGGCTATTTCCTGAAACCATAAGAAAGTCATTTTAAGATAAGTTAAAGCAGTAGAATGAGACATTATCTCCAGTCTAATTACTGATGATTCTCTCTGCTTCTGAAAAGATGTTATAGCCATTCCTTTCAGGAGTTAATCATCTTAAATTGGAATTAGAGAGCATGTGAACAATTTACAACTGTGTGGCATAAGAAAAGAGTTTAGACACCGACATTTAAGACACCACACAGGTTCCAGATAAGGATGTTATTTTTCTAGCTGAGAATCATGGCCTTTTGGCAGGCAAAGTCTTTGCTCACAAGATGATAAAATGATCCTAGTGGAAAAAAAAGAAAAAGAAAATCCCAGTGCATATTCAGTTGCCTTCCCAGGTGACACAAACAACTGTTGCAAAATCCCAGACCTCAGTCCCTGCCAGCCCTCAGGCTGCCGAGCACAGAAAACAAAACCATGACTCATGGTGAGCATTCACTGCCCCCGAGGTGGATACAGTCACTTACACACACTCAACTTCAGGAAATTGGACTCAGTTACCTAGCTATCCATATCCTAGGGAGGAGGCCACCCCAACCTGTCTTTGACAGAATGCAAAAACATTTGGGGAGCCCATCTCCTATTTTCCCAACACTGAAGGAAGGAGTCTGTGTCCCTTAAGAAGAGGGCATGATCCACAATAACCTGGTTTAGCCTCTTATTTGCTCTTTGCCTGATTTGCCTGGAACTCTATGTTTGGGGAAGACGAATGTTTTGAGTTTGATTTTTTTCCTTGAAAGTAAGTCAGGTTATCTTGGGACTCTTTATGATCTCAGCAGTTATGTGGCAGCCTTCATAATCCTATGACCATGATTAGAAAAGTGGGTCCATTCCAGCTCTGTAATTGTGATTTGGAACTTGGGCAGATAAGGTTCAATTTCTGGATTGGACTGTTAAGATTAGTATCCTCAAAGTTTTTTTCTCCTTTTATTTTGCATTTTATGAAATGATGGATGTTCACTAAACTTACTGTGGTAATAATTTCATGATATAAGTGGATGCTGTAAACATTAAATTTATAAAGTGCTTTATGTCAATTTTATCTCAATAAAACTGAAAGAAAAAAATAATCTGAGTACACAATTATAAAAAAAAGATTGGTATCCTGAAAATTTTAGAATCTTAGAAAGGTCAACATTAAATATTGAAAAATGACCCAAACAATTCAACCTAGAACTGGAGATGTACATTCAAATACTTCCCAGACCCAGGCAGGTACCATGAACAAAAGAGGCAGGCCACAAACCCGGTGTGTGGTATGGATAGGAAGTGGTGAGGACCATGGCGAGTACTGGGATGTGGTCTCAACTAAACAAGAGGAAGAAGCTGAAGCTTGGCAATAACCAATTGAGGACACATGAGGAGGTGGGCCCATGGTTGATAGTTCTTCCAGTTTTTTCAAGAGAAGCCAGAAATCCAACTTAATAGATGACATACTGATTTTTAAATATCAGCCACTAATTTAATTGCTCTGTAATTCAAATAAGATATGCCTATCAATTGGGTTTTGAGCTATCAATTTTTGACCTGTGGTACAGGAAACATTACAATATAGACATTTTCACTGATGCCTTACATGGGAGTTTCTAAAACTCTGAACTCCTACTTCTGAGATCCTGGGGATAAAGGATGATGCCACTGCAAGGGTGAATGTTCTTTGAAGGTTCTTTTTTCTTTAAAAATCTATGCTTGACATTTAATAAATGCTTTTTTATGATAATGGCAAAAAAACTATGCTAAGTTTACATTTCTTCTCCATAATACACTTGTGTCTACTTTCAAATTTTGTTTTGGGTTGCCTACCTTTTTGCCTAGCATACAACAGATCTTCAATAAGTATCTGTGAAATGAATGTGTGGAGTACAATTGGTACTACTGGAAGATACACCCTGTTGATTCTGTTGTATTATATCCTCCAGTGTGGGAAACATACCCTGGCATATAAAGTGCCATGGTCACTGGAGTTGTTGGCATCACCAGCAAGGCAGCATTGTACTGCTTGGAGCTTTTCACCAAACTCAACCCGCAAGAGATGTCAGAGGGGTCCTGAATTGTTGCTTTCATCATCTGGGTTCAGTTTTCAGCCTTCCCCATCCTCTCACTCTCTCTTTCCCCATACATTTATAAAGTACCCACTATCTTTCAGAAAAGGGAGATGAAGAAGTAAATAGACAACTTTATAATCCAACATGGAAAGTGAAATTAGAGGTGAAGTAGTTGAGTCTGGGGCCCTGAACATATAAAAATTATGCTCTCTGAGTTATATATTCTATCCTTTTCCATTTCCAGGGATTCAGTCCTACAGACTCTACACTTGATTTGATTATCTATTCTTGCATAAATTCAGTTATGTAAAACAACAACAATAACATTATTATTTACTTCTCTTTGTTCTTTGAACAGTGGCCTAAGGCTGTTCTTGTTTAAGGTCTCCCTGCTCTTGCAGTCAGACAGTAAGTGAATCTAGAGTTATCTCAAAGCCGTCCTTAACATGACCATGACAGGAGTCAGCTCAAAGCCTTCCTCACTTACCTGTCTGACAACTGATGGAGACTATAGCCAGAATCTTAGTGGAGGCTGTTGGCTAGAACGCCTACCTGCCACCTTGCCATTTGGTCTGGGCTTCTTCGCACAATGGCAACTGAGCATTAATACATCATTGACCAGAGATGTATTAATACGTGTTTTGTTACTCAAACATTATTGACCGGAGACATTTCAATATTCACTTACATAACAATTTGCTGCCACAGGCATTAGTTTCTGCAAAAATCCCCTAGTCATTAATGTGTTAAGGTCAAAATTCCAAACGGGAGGTGGAAGCTGTATTGCCTTTTGTAACTTAGCCTCAGAAATACTATAGTTTCACTTCAGCTGCATTCTCATAGTCACAAAGGCAGACACAAAGCCCTGCCCTATTTTAAAGGAAGAGGACACTATATCCACCTCTTAAAAGGAGTACTGTCAAAGAATTTGCAGACATTTTTGAAAACTACTACAACTTAGGAGAAAGTGTCCAAGATGGCACGGTAGAAAAACTCTGAGCTCACCTCTTCTTACAAGTTCAACAAAATCAGTACTATCTTCAGAACAACCATTGATGAAAAAGACTGGAACCTAACAGAAAAGATCTTCTGCCAATAAAGACGAGAGAAGGAACCACAAGAAGACAGGTAGGAGGGGAGGACTCAAGAATATAATCAAATCCTATACCAACTGGGTGAGTGGCCCACAGACTGAAGAATTATACTGCAGAGGTTCTCCCACAAGAATGAGAGGTATGAGCCCACATCAGGATCCCCAGTCTGGAGGTTTGGCACCCGGAAGATGAACCTACAGAGCATTTGCCTTTGAAGGCCGGTGAAGCTTAACTGCAAGACCACCACAGGACTGGTGAAAACGCAGACTTCAGTCTTAAAGGGAACACACAAAATCTCATGCACAGTGGGACCCAGGGTCAAAGTAGTAGTTTGATAAAAGCCTGGGCCAGACCTAACTGCTGGTTTTGGAGAGACTCCTGGAAAAATGGGGAGGTGGCTGACTGCAGCTCACCTGGGGACGTAGACACTAGTGGCAGACGTAATTGGGAACATTCAACCCCATGAACACACCACTGGAGGCTGCCTGCGTGGCTCATTGGTGCCAAGACCTGGCCCCATGCAACAACCTATAGGCATCAGTGCTGGGACGCTGCAGGTCAAACAACTAACTGGGCAGGGACACAACCCCACCTCTCAGCAGACAGGCTGCCTAAAAATGGCCTGAACCCACAGCCACCCCTGGACATGCCCCTAGGTACGGCCCTGGCCGTGAGAGGACCAGGACCCAGATCCAGCCACCAGTGGGTGGGCACCAGCACTTTGTGCCAGGAAACCTAAACAAGTCTCTAGACCAGGCTCACCCAACAGGTGACGGGCACCAGAAGCAAGAAAACTGTGATCTTGCAGCCTATATGAATGAGTCTGCCAACAGCAAGCCAGATCCTACCCTGGGACCAGCTGGGCCCTGGCACTGCCTCCTATCAGGTCAATGCAACCTTTGGGCCACCCTGGACTCCATACCCAACTGTGTCAGGAACCAGCTCCTGCCAGCGAATGATCTGAAATGAGCTCTGAAATCCCTGAACCCTGTAGCCAGATTCCAGAAAGCCAGCTCTGCCTGCCAGTGGTCTAGCACTAACCCCAGGAGTTGGTTTCACCTGCCAGTGGGTGGGCAACAGACCTAGTGTTTTCAGGATCCTGACTCTGCCCACCATTGAGCCAGTACTAGCCACCCCATGACCAGGTACTGATAAGTAGCAGCCAGCAGCAGCCACACGAGGTGGGACCTGGCAGCCTACCAGACTGCCGACCTAGTCAGCCCACCATGCAACCCTCTTAGGGGGAACCCCTAGAGCATACAGCCTGGGTGATGAGAAGTATACTGCTGGGACACATAGGATGTTTCTCTAGAAGGCTGCATCTCCAAGGTGGAGAAACATAAATAACCTATCACAAACACAAAAATACACATACCAGCGTCGACAAGATGAGGCAGTGGAGGAATATGTTCCAGATGAAGGAACAAGATAAAATCCCCAAAGAAAAACTAAGAGGAGACAGGTAATCTACCTGAGAAACAGTTCACAGTAATGATTATAAAGATGATTGAAGAATTTGAGAGGAGAATGGATGCACAGAGCAAGAAGTTAGAAGTTGTTAACAGAGTCAGGAAATAAAAAGAACCAGACAGAGATGAAGAATAACTGAAATAAAAATTCTAAGAGGAATCAAGAGCGGACTAAATGATACAGAAGACCTGGAAGATCAGTGTGCTGGAAGACAGAGAAATGGAAATCACTGCCACTGACCAGAAAATAGAATGAAAAAAAATGGGAACACTATAACAGACTTCTTATAGCTGTCTTAAAGTTTGATTTAGAAAAGGCAGAGGGACCAGAGATCAAATTGCCAATGTCCATTGGATCATAGAAAAAGCAAGAGAGGTCCAGAAAAACATCTGCTTCGTTGACTATGCTAAACCCTTTGACTGTGTGGATCACAACAAACTGTGGAAAATTCTTTAAGAGATGAAATACACCTTACCTGCCTTCTGAAAAATATGTATGCAGGTCAAGAAGCAACAGTTAGAACCAGACATGGAACAATGAACCAGTTCCAAATTGGGAAAGGAGTATGTCAAGGCTGCATATTGTCATCCTGCTTATTAAATTTATATGCAGAGTACATCATGCAAAATGCTGGACTGGATGAAGCACAAGCTGGAATCAAGATTGCCAGGAGAAATATCAATAACCTCAGATATCCAGATGACACCACCCTTATGGCAGAAAGTGAAGAGGAACTAAAGAACCTCTTGATGAAACTGAAAAAGGTAAGTGAAAAAGCTGGTTTAAAACTCAGCATTCAAAAAACTAAGATCATGGCACCTGGTCCCATCACTTCATGGCAAATAGATGGGGGAAAAAAATGGAAACAGTGACAGACTTTATTTTCTTGAGCTTCAAAATTATTGCAGAAGTTGACTGCAGCCATGATATTAAAAAAAAATGCTTGCTCCTTGGAAGAAAAGCTATGGCCAACCTAGAGAGCATATTAAAAAGCAGAGACATTACTTTGCTGGCAAAGGTCTGTATAGTCAAAGCTATCATTTTTCCAGTAGTCATGTATGGATGTGAGAGTTGGACCATAAAGAAGGCAGAGCGCTGAAGAATTGATGCTTTTGAACTGTGGTGTTGGAGAAGACTCTTGAGAGTCCCTTGGACTGCAAGGAGATCCAACCAGTCCATCCTAAAGGAGATCAGTCCTGGGTGTTCATTGGAAGGGTTGATGCTGAAGCTGAAACTCCAGTACTTTGGCCACCTGATGCGAAGAGCTGACTCATTGGAAAAGACCCTGATGCCGGGAAAGATTGAGGGCAGGAGGAGAAGGGGACAACAGAGGATGAGCCGGTTGGGTGGCATCACCGACTCAATGGACATGAGTCTGAGCAAGCTCCAGGAGGTGTGATGAACAGGGAAGACTAGCATGCTGTGGTCCTTGGGGTTGCAAAGAGTGGGACACGACTGAGCGACTGAACTGAACTGATAAGAGACCACTGGGACTATATCCAGCACCCTAATATTTGCATTTTAGGGGTCCCAGAAAGAGAAGACAGAGCAAAAGGACCTGAGAAAATATTGGAAGAGATAATAGCTGAAAACTTCCCTAATCTGGGAAAAGAAACAGTCACTGAAGTCCAGGAAGTAGAGTTCTATACAGGATGAACCCAAAGAGGAACACATCAATACACATAATCAAAATTACAAACATTCAAGTTAAAGAGAGAATACTAAAATCAGCAACGGAAAAGCAACAAATAACACAACAAAACTCCTAGAAAGCCATTGGCTGATTTTTCAGCAGAAACTCTTCAGGCCAGAAGGCAGTGGCATGATATATTTAAATTAATGAGAGGAAAAAACTCTGCAATTGGGAATACTCTACCCCCTCATTTGGGTTTTATGGAGAAATCAAAAGTTTTACAGAGCAAAAGGTAAAAGAATACAGCACCACCAAACTAGTTTTACAACAAATGTTAAAGGGACTTCTCCAGACAAAAAAGAAAGGCCACAACTAGAAACAAGAAAATTACAAGACGAAAGATTTCACTAGTAAAGGCAAAGAGACTAAAGGTAGGAAATTATCCATATACAAAACTAATATGGAGGGCAAAAGAAAAGTAGTAACATCTGTATCCATAGTAAGCAGTTAAAGGATACACAAAGCAAGCAGAGGCAAAATATCAAAAATAGTGATCATGAGGGGAGGAGAGCACAAATGCAAGTTTTTTTTTTTTTAACATAGCTGAAACTAAAATCAGCATGATGCAAACCAAAAATCTAGAGTAAATATACACACAAAGAAAAAGGGATTCAAACCTAACACTAAAGACAGTCAAGTCACAAGACTGATAGCAATCAAGTCACAAGAGAATATAAAAGGGGAATAAGATTTTAAAAAGTCCAAAATAATTAACACAAGAGCAACAAGAGATACATATTGATAATTACCTTAAATGTAAAATGCACTAAATGCTGGAACCAACAGATATAGATTGGCTGAATAGATAAAAAAAAAAATACAAATCTCTGGTGAGGCTCACCAAGAAAAGAGGATCAATTTAAGCAAAATAAGAAATGAAAGAAGAGAAATAACAACTGATACAGCAGAAATAAAAAAAAAAGAATAGCATGAACAATTATATGTCAAAAAATTGGGCAACCTTGGAAAAAAATGGACAGGTTTCTAGAAACGTACAGTCCACCAAAATTGAATGAAGAAGAAATAGATAATCTGAACAGAATAATCACTAGAAGTGAAATAGAATCTGTAGTAGGAAAAAAAAACAACTTCCTACATACAAAAGTCCAGAACTGGATGACTTCACTGGAGAATTCCACCAAACATACAAAGAAGAACTTTCACCAAACCTCAAACTCTTCCAACACATTGAAGAGGAGGGAACACTCCCATAGTCATTCTATGAAGCCACCATCACCCTGATACTAAAACCAAAGACACTACCAAGAAGGAAAATTACAGGCTAATATTGAAATGTTGTAATTACAATTGTAATACTGTAATTCACCAATACTGTTGATGAATACAGATGCAAGAATTCTCAACAAAATATTAGCAAACTAAATCCAACAACACATAGAAAGAATTATACAACATGGGTGTATAATGGCATTTATCCCAGGGTCAAAAAATGATTCAACATATGCAAAATTAATGTGATACACCACATCAGCAAAAGGAAAGACAAAAGCCACATGAAATGAAAGACAAAAGACACACAGTCATCTCAATAAAGGCAGAAGAAGTATTTGATAAAATTCAGCATTCCATTCATGATAAAAACTCTTGCCAAAGTGGGTATAGAGGGAACATACCTCAGCATAATAAAATCTATTTATGAAAAGCCCATAGTCAGTGCAGTATTAAATGAAAAGCTAAACATATTCCTGCTAAAATCTGGAACAAGATCAGGATGCCCACTCTCACCACTTCTATTCAACATAGTATTGGAAGTCCTAGACAGAGCAATCAGAGAAGACAAAGAAATAAAAGATATCCAAGTTAAAAGGGAAATGGTAGAATTGTCATTATATGCAGATGACATATTACCACATATAGAAAACTGTAAAGACTCCACAGAAAAACTACTAGAACTGAAAAAGAAGTTTGACAAGTGTTTGACAGAAACCAATACAATTCTGTAAAGCAATTATCTTTCAATTAAAAAACAAATTTTTAAAAAAGTAGTAAAATATATTTAACAACAACAACAAAAAAAATCAGCAAGGTAGCAGGAAACAGACTAACAGAGAAATCAGTTGTATTTCTTTATGCTGATAATAAAACATCAGAAAGGGAAAGCAAAGAGAACAATCTCCTTTTAAAAAACTTAGGGATAAACCTGACCAAGGAGGTGACTTATATGTTGAGAACTATAAAACATTGATAAAGGAAACTAAAGATGATTCAAAACAAAAGGGAAGGATATCCCATGCTCTTGGATAAAACAAATTAATATAGTTAAAGCAGCCATACTATCCAAAGCAATCCACAGATTTAGTGCAGTCTCTGTCAAATCACCCAGGACATTTTCCACAGAACTAGGAGAAATAATCCTAAAATTTATATGGAACCACAAAGACCCAGAATTGCCAAATCAGTCTTGAGGGAAAAAACAACAACAACAAAGCTAGAGGCATAACCTTCCCGGATTTCAGACAACGCAACAGTGAAATATATAGTAATCAAAACAGTGTGGTACTGATACAAAAACAGACACATGGATCAATGGAACAGAATAGAGAGCCCAGAAATAGACCCAACGCACCTGTGGTCAATTAATTTTCAACAAAGGAGGCATGAATATACAACGGAGAAGAGACTCTTCAGCAAGCGGTGTTGGGAAAGCTGGACAACCACAGGGAAGTCAATGAAGTTAAAAGACACCCACCCACCCGCCCACCCACATACACACAAACTCAAAATGGCTTAAAGACTCAAATATAAGACACGAACCCAGAAACGTCCTTGAAGAGAACATCAGTAAAACATTCTCTTACATACATGGTAGCAAAGTTTTCTTAGGTTAGTCTCCCAAGGCAAAAGAAAAAAGGAAAAGAAAAGAAAGAAAGAAAAAAAAAAAAAACAACCAAGTGGGACCTAATTAAACTTATAAGCTTTTACCCAGCAAAGAATACCATAAACAAAATGAAAATACAATGTCTGGAACGGGAGAAGATATTTGCAAATAATGCAACCAAAAAGGGGTTTATTTCCAAATTATAAAAGCAGCTCAAAAAGCTCAATATCAAAAGACAAACAACCCAATCAAAAAACGGGCAGTATTTCTAAACAGACATTTCTCCAAAGACATACAGATGGCCAATAGGCATGCAGAAAGATGCTCATTATCGCTAATTATCGGGCTTCCCTGGTGGCTCAGATGGTAAAGAATCCGCCTGCAATTTGGGAGACATGAGTTCAATCCCTGGGTTGGGAAGATCCCCTGGAGGAAGGCATGGCAACCCACTCCAGTATTCTTGCCTGGAGAACTCCCATGGACTGAGGAGCCTGGCATCCTACACTTCATGAGGTCACAAAGAGTCGGGCACAACTGAGCGACTAATTATTAGAGAAATAAAAATCAATGGGGTATCACCTCACACCAGTCAGAATGACCATCATCAAAAAATACCAATGCTGGGGAGGGTTTGGAGAAAAGAGAACCTTCTTTTGTTGGCAGGAATGTAAATTGGTGCAGCCATTGTGGAGAACAGCATGGAGATTCTTTAAAAATAGAGTTGCCACATGATCTAGTAATTTCACCCCTGGGCACATATCTGGAAGCAACACAACTTACAATAGCCAAGACAAGGAAGCAACCTAAATGTAAATGGACAGATGAATGGATAAAGAATATGCGATACGGACTTCCCAGGTAGTCCAATGATTAAGAATACACCTGCCAAGGCAGTGGACCCAGGTTCAATCCCTAGTTTGGGAAGACCCCACATGCTGCAAAGCAACTAAGCTCATGCTCCACAACACCTGAGGCCGAGCTCTAGAGCCTGCGAGCCACAACTGCTGAAGCTTAAGTGCCTAGAGCCTGTGGTTCACAACAAAAGAAGCCACCACAAGGAGAAGCTCACACACTGCAATGAAGAGTAGCCCCCACCTCACTGCAACTAGAAAAAGCCCTCATGCAACGAAGACCCAGCATGGCCAATAAATAAATAAAAATTTATAAAGAAAATGTGGTAGCTGAGAGAGTAGCATTGAAACATATATATTACCATATGTACATTTATACAGCCGGTGGGGATTTGCTATATGATGCAGGGAGCTCAAATCTGGTGCTCTGTGACAACTTAGAGGGGTGGGATGGGAGGGGAAGGAGGTTCAAGAGAGAAGGGACATATGTATACCTATGTTTGATTCATGTTTTTGTATGGCAGAAACCAACACAATATTGTAAAGCAATTATCCTCCATTTAAAAATAAATTAAAAGCAAAAAAATGTCATATCTATACACACGATGGAATATTCATCATCCATAAAAAGGAATGAAATAAAGCTATTTGCAGCAACATGAATAGATCTATAGACTAGCATACTAAGTGAAGTAAATCAAAGACAAATACCATATGATATCACTTATATGTGGAATCTAAAAAAACTTGATACAAGTGAACTTATTTACAAAGCAGAAATAGACTCATACACATTAAAAAAACAAACTTACTATTACCAAAGCTTAAAGGGGCAGGTATGGGATAAATTAGGAGTTTGGGATTAGCAGACATACTGCTATATATAAAACAGATAAACAGCAAGGACCTGTTGTATAGTTCAGGGAGCTAAAGTCAACATCTTAATACCTAAAGAATTTGAAAAAATCTGTAATGTATATAGATATGTCTAACCAAATCACTTTGCTGTACCTCTGAAATGAACACAACATTGTAAATCAACTATATGTCAATAAAAAGCCAAAAAACTACTACTTCAGATCTCTCTTGTTCCTGTGAAGTGTTTTCTGAAGGGAACTTGGCAGCAGCTTCTTCAGCATCACAATTAAATTCTCAGTACTGCTGACAATGCCATCCTCCTAGCTCAGGTCTCAGGGGGCAGATAGTGGAGACAGCAGAGCTATGGTGATTGCCTTAGAAATAGGGTTTAGGAGGGACCTGCTCCTAAGTTCCATAGCTGGACCACCCACGCCGTATACATCATTCAAATCAGAGAGTATTTGGAGCTAGATTAGAAGTGGTAAAGCTTCCTGGAGCATCAATCAATAAATGCTTGATGAGAAAATCACTCACAGAGCTTTTAAAATACGAGTTTTATATTAAAGTACATAACCTGGATTTAAAATGATAAAACCAACACTCAAGGAAACTTTTACTTGCATAGGGTTCCTGTTGAGGCTCCCAGGCCTTCAGCATTCTTGTTCGGTTTCCTGTTCTATGACACTGGGCTTTCTTTGGAGAAGAGTTTCTGAAGCACCGGCTGTCTCATTTTACCGTTGAAAACCAAGATGACAATGTCAGCTTTTGGTGGTGCATTGGAGCTTAGTTATTACTGATCTTCAGACATGCAGTTTATTCTTTGTAATTCTCTGACTTCCAGGGTATTAGAGCAGGAAAACAATGACTGTTACTTCTGTGGAGTCTTGATTACCCAGGCCCAGCTGTAAGCCCAATAACTGCCTCCCTTAATTCTCGCCTTCTGCCTGACTCAGCACTTTTTCTTCTGGCTAGTACTAGATTATGGTAGCTATTGCTTATGGAGTTGTTGTTTGCTTGTTAATTTTATTTACTAAGCCTCCTTTTCTATCCACTTGGTCGGTAACAAAGGAATTTTATCTGGGGGTAAATTATCCCTGATTTATTGGGGTCTTGATTATACCATCAATCATGTACTCTCACCCACCTTACCCCCTGGCATCTCCCACCTTCATTCTTGACCACAGGTCAAAAATTGTTAACCAAACTGAGTCACATCAGGAAATACATTTGTAATAGTTTCTACTGCTGCTATAACAAGTTACCAGAAACTTAGCGGCTTAAAAAAAAAATTAAACTTGTATTCTTACAGTTTTAGATGCGAGAGTCCAGGATGGTCTGGTTCCATTGGATATTCTAGAGGAAAATCTGTTTCCTTGGCTTTTTCAGCTTCTATACACGACTTCTATTCCATGGCCTGCAGCTCCCGCCATTTTCAAAGCACAACTCGATCTCTCTGCTTCCAGCGTCACTCCCTCTGACTCTGACTCTTCCTGCTTTCCTCATCTAAGAATCCTTGTGATTACATCATTGGGTCCACCTGGATAATCCTGACTATTCTCTCACAAGATCCTTCATTTACCCACTTCTGCAACATCCCTGTGGCCATGTAAAGTAACGAATTCACAGGTGAAAGACATTAGAATGTGACTATTTTTGTGGACAGGGTCATTTTTCTGTATAATGCACCACCGTTTGGAAAAGTAATCCAGCCAAAGGTGGACGTGTGACCTCAGCAGGAAGATTAAGGCCTTCCCAGGGATTCTTATTAGGATGGGAGGAGAAGTTGTTTTTCCAGGGAGTGTGGCTAATCTTGCAGAAAAATACGTTGGGGCTGCAGGCCACTATCTTTATGGTTACATGGAGGAAGTTCATTGGCAGCAGGAGGGAAAGCAGCCAAGTGACAGAACCGCAGCCAAGGACAGGGCAAAAAGGGCAGTGCTGATAATGTTTGAACACCTGTCCAGCTACACTTCAAATCAGACTCCCCTAACTTCCCAGGCTCAGGAACCAATAGGGTCTCTTTTTGCTTGAGCTACTTTGAACTGATTTTCTATACTAACACTTCCCCATATTTTTTCTTAAATAATGAGAAGGAGAAGGATTTGAGAGTCAACTCTTGTCCTGATTTTTCTACTCCTTTGAAGGGGTATGATAACAACGTTTGAATAAAAATGAAGTTGAAGCCATCAAAATAAATCTTTATAAATATCACTAGGTTTTGTTTTCTTATGTCTATATTCTACCAAACTACAACAGAGAATTAGAAGCTCATTATATTTTAAAAAATGAATGTGACCATAACTGAATAAGTTATTGAAATAATAAATTTCTTGACATTTTGCTGCCGTTTTTCTCATTTCCAAAAAGAAAGGAAAGAACAATTCTTTTTCATAAGAAGCCTAATGTTATTAGTTCCCTTGCCTAGAAGGAGGCAGGTGGATTGTGTTAGCAAGTTTTTGTGTTTCAAGCCTGGAAATCTTTGCTTTGAGAAGTTAGGTCCATTATAGAATTATCATGGGTTTTTCCTGAAAGGATGCAGTATAAGGAAGCTGATGTTTAAAGAAAGAAAAATGGTCTAACATCCAGGGCAGGCCATAGAATGGTGGATTACACCAGCCACATTCCTTCAAGAGGTAGAGGTTCTTCCCTTGAATTTGGGCTGACCTTATGGATTATCTTGGCAGATAGAACATGGAGGAACATATATCTTGTCAGTTTCTGGCCCAGCTCCTTTCAGGACTGTCAGCTTCTTATTACTCCTTCTTGAAAGTGTCCCTCTTTGGTTCCAGCCACCTGGAAGAAGCAAAGACTGGACCACTGGATCAGACGCCATGCAGAGAGTCCCTGAAGGAAGAGAGAAGACCATCTTGGACTTTAGTGCTCCCAGCTGAAACTGACTGCATGAATGTTCCCAGTCAACACCCCATGGAAGAAAGATGAGATTTTCCCACTAAGGTCTGCCCAGATTGAAGAATCATGAGCAAATATCTGGTGGTATTTTAAGCTATTCAATTTAGGGGTAACTTGTTATGCTGCAAAAGATGGCTGAAACAGGTAGTCTGCCTAAGATTGGGAATAAGGAATTGGTGGTGGGTAACATGGTGGCAGCCATGAAATTAAAAGATGCTTACTCCTTGGAAGGAAAGTTATGACCAACCTAGATAGCATATTAAAAAGCAGAGACATTACTTTGCCAACAAAGGTCCATCTGGTCAATGCTATGGTTTTTCCAGAGGTCATGTATGGATTTGATGGTTGGACTGTGAGGAAGAAGAATTGATGCTTTTGAACTGTGGTGTTGGAGAAGACTCTTGAGAGTTGCTTGGACTGCAAGGAGATCCAACAGGTCCATCCTAGAGGAGATCAGTCCTGGGTGTTCATTGGAAGGACTGATGTTGAAGCTGAAACTCCAATACTTTGGCCACCTCATGCGAAGAGTTGACTCATTGGAAAAGACCCTGATGCTGACAGGGATTGGGGGCAGGAGGAGAAGGGGACGACAGAGGATGAGATGGCTGGATGGCATCACCGACTCGATGGGCATGAGTTTGAGTAAACTCCGGGAGTTGGTGATGGACAGGGAGGCTTGGCGTGCTGCGATTCATGGGGTCGCAAAGAGTCAGACACGACTGAGCCACTGAACTGAACTGAACTGAACTGAACTGAACTGAACATGGTGGCTGAGGCTTGCATCTTGTTCTAACTCAGTCATGAACTTTCTTCAGTGTATCCTAGAAGTAACAGAACCTCATATTCAAGGATGCTGCATGGTTTTGGGAAGCTGAGCACTGAGTGCCAGGGATGAGGACATGGAGGTTTCTGGGGCCACACTTGGTACCGAGGGAAGAGGAATTAGATAGAGTGAATCTTCAGAAAAGTTCTTTAACAAGACATGCCCCCTCACCTTTTATCCTTGCCGTCTGTCTGGAATTTAAACATACCAAGTGGAGCTCCTGTAGTCACCCAGGACCCTGAGACAATTTCATGAATGAAACTTATGCCCTAAGAAAGGCAGAGCAGAAAACTGAAGACTCTAGGGAATTAGAAGACCCAGTGGAGACTCCACATTTGGACTTCTTACTTCCAGACTTTTCTCACTTGATGAAGTAACTTTTATATGTCTTTCAGACACTTTAAATCTCAGTTAATGGGCAGCTGGAGGCTTTTACTAACTGAAACATCCCACAGAATATCTAGGGTTATAATTCCCACAGACCTTAGTGAGTTATAGAATGAACCATATTGAACATGACTGAGGAAAGTAAAGAAATGTTATGCTCCCCTACTTTTTTCCACAAAGGAGGTCATTTAGTACCAGGTCTTTGGAAAACAGTAGCATAAGAACCTGTAGAGATGTTATAGCCAATTAGGTTTCTCCTACATAGATGTTTTGAGGAAAACTTGGGATTTAAATGGAGTTTAGGTTGAATAAATTCTGGGTTTGAGTCCTAGCCCAGTGCCAACTACTTGAACAGGTGACCGTAACCTCTTCAAACTTCAGTGTTCCTATATAAAAAATGGGGATAAGGCACTCCATTGAGACTTGGGGAATAATTTAATGGGAAACCTTATAAAACACAAATGATACTCCCTGACAGAGCAGTCTTCAGCGGATGACAGTGTTCTAGACTGTGTCATGGAGAGAAAGGAGACTAATATAGACAGGAAAAGAGTAAGAGTGGAGGGACATCAGTGTCACGCCTCAAGAGAAGAAGGCTGAAATATGATGAAAATGATTTTCAAAGCTCTGCTTCCTGCAGATCTTCATCCTCCCATGGAGCAGAGCAAGGAGATTCCAGTTAGCAGGTTACTAAATCAGCTACTAAAACCAAACATCCAGCTATATGCTCAAGATCTGAAAACAAAACAAAATCTCAAACCTGGGCAGTTGTAAAGAAAGCAAGTCAGTAAAGAATTCAGTCCCAGGACTTCCCTGGTGGCACCGTGGATGGAAATCCACCTGCCAACGAAGGGAACACAGGTCCTGGAAGGTTCCACATGCCACCGAGCAACTCAACCTGCTAGCTGCCGCTGCTGAAGCCTGCAAGCTCTAGGGCATCCAAGCCACAGCTACCGAGGCCACACGCTGCACCTCCTGAAGCCCGAACACCTAGAGCATGTGCTCCAAACAAGAGAAGCGCAATCAAAAGTCTGTGCACCACAGGGAGGGGTAACCCCTGCTCTTCAAAACTAGAGAAAGCCCTCAAGCCCTGCAATGAAGACCCAGTGCAACCATAAAAAAAAGAAAGAAAGAAAAAATTCAGTTTCAGTTATTCCTTCAGCAGATATCGACTGAGCACTGTCAGTGTTCCCAACACCGGGGATATAGTGGAGAGGACAGACCAAGCACAGGCCCTGGAGAAACTTCTATCTCGGCTGCAGAGGCAGGCAATACTCCCATAGGTTAGAGCGCTACAGTCAGGCGCCGAGGTGGACGCTGAGGGAACTCCAAGCAGGTGAAGAGATGGAGAGGGATAAGGTAGGAGGGGTGCTTTTTAAAAACAGGCTTTTACGGTCTAAAACAGTATTTACAAGAATTAAATTAAATACATAAGGCCAAAATTTTCTCTATTACTTTATCTTCAAATGATCACAGGTATCGTTTGGAGGAGACATGCTGATCAATCATTTTCTTCTCTATGGCAAGATAACAAATCAGGTCCCGAATACTTATTCTAGCACTTACTGAGTGCCCTTGGACTAGTTACACAGTCTCTGCAAGCCTTGGCTTTCTTAACTGTAATATGAGACCACAGTATTTACTTCATGAGGTTTGTGGAAAGACCAAATTAAAAGATTAAGGTATGTGAACTGCTTGGCATACTCTCAAAGCTCAAGGAATTGTTGTTCTTTTCTCTTTTCTTGGGGTAAGATTTATCCAAAAGAAAGTGATTCAAACTAAAGCCAGACAGATCATTTGTGGAAAGACAAGAATTCTTGATTGTTGGGGTGGTGACTTTGAAATTGAGCTTTTGATGGCACTTGTGGATTTCTGAGGTTTTGAAGGGACCAGCACTTTTGTATCCTTTAATTAGAATAAAGACAATGGGCTGGGCTCAGCCATGCCATTACATTCTCTCCAGCTCTGGGGTTCTAAACTTGGCTTACTTGGCTTCTGCCCTTACTTTGGCAGAAATCAGAGGTCCCTAGATGTAAGTTCACCAACTTTTGCAGGTCCATCTGCATTATGACCATCTGGGAACTTGTTGTAAGAACAGCTCCCCTGGTCCCAGGTCTAGATATATTGATTCCATAGATTAGGGTGTGGGGTCTGGAAATCTCACTGAGTCACTTTGTATTGAATTTTGTTTTAGGTTATTCATTCACTTATAATGAAAATAGTTATTTCCTCCAAGTCCCCTGTGTAATCATTGCTTTACATCTGTCAAAGGAAAACAATAAAAAGCCACAGTGATACTTTCTTAACATAACCTAATGTTTTTCCTATAAAACTTTCTACATTTGTGTTCATCTGTTTACTGTTTATCTAAAGACAGACTCCCAAGAACAAATTCACATTTTTTGCTGCCATCTTCAGTGAATACTTTTCTAGACCCTTTTATGAATATTAGCTTTGAAAGTAACAAAACCTTACTACATTTAGCCAAACATTTAAAATTCATATTTAAGGACAGGAGAAACATGAACTTTTAGTAACTACTATTGATACAATTGGATAAATAACACTGGGGGACGAAGCTGGATCTCTACTTCACATTGTTCACTGCTATAAATTTCAAATGGATCAGAAGTTTAAATGTAAAAAAACAAAATCATATTATTACTAAAAAAACACATAAAAAATTTCTTTGCAGTATTTGAATAGGGAAGCTCTTTTCTATGATTCAAATTTCAGACTCCCTAAAAGATTAAAGTAAAAATCAAAAATTCTTCATGGAAAAACAATTCACCAGAAATATATGAAAACACAAAACAACAAACTAGGAAAGAGCTCTTCAGCTCATAGTACAAATGAGAAAATCCCGAATATAGAGAGGACTCCTTTAAATGACAAATCATGACTAATTTTTTAAAAATATAGAAAGAGAAATGTAAATGGCCCCTAAAACTTATGAAGAAATGCTCAAAATTCCTCATAATCAAATAAATGCAAGTTAAAACTGTACTAAAATACCATTTGTCACCTATCAGATTGATAAAAATCTAAGTTTGCCTTCAGGTACATGTCTGTGTTGCTAGTGGGAATGTAAATCGGTACAACTCCTGTGGAGAATAATTCAACACTAATGATCAAAATTATAACTGCATTTACCCTTTGGCTTGGCAAGCCCACCTTTGGGTATTTGTCTTAATGGAAATTTTTTCCCTTGTGCACATGATGTATGTTTGAAGTTTTCGGTTCTACCACTGTGTGTTGAAACAGGTCAAACATCCAACAAGGGAGGACAGTTAAACATCTCGCGTACATTCAAACAATGGAATACTTTGCCACTATAAACGTGCGATGCCATTCACAGAAGTGGAAATCCTCCAAGATATGTGGCTCCACAAAGACAGCAAGGCCCAGAGCAGTGTGTCTAGGCTCACTTTTCTGAAGGAAAGGGGGGGGAAAAAAAGTACACACCCCTATCACCTTGTATTTGAATGAAAAATCTTTGGAATAAATGAGAAACTAATAAAATGATAGGATGTGGGAGCAAACTGGATTCGGGCATGGGTGGGTTTTTGTTTGTGCGTTTTGCAATCACCATATGACTAATAGTTTATCTGAAAGAAGATACCTAACAATAGTTTTTAAATTTGTTATTTTTTTTGGCCTTGCTGTGTAGCTTGTGGGATCCTATTTCCCCAATCAGGGATCGAACTTGGGCCAATGGCAGTGAAAGCCCAAGTTTTTAGTTTTTAAATTTGGTTCTAATGATGGAATAGACTTTTCATTGTGATCCTTTTTATACTGTTTTGTTTTATGAACAGATGATTATATTACCTATCTAAAAAATAAAATTTTAAAGCCTCTATGAAAAAGAAAGAATATGCAGATTTCATGTGGATAATTAGTGTTTTCAATAAAAACAACATTTTGCTCAAACTGAAGTGAGGAAACTACAGACTGTCCAACACTAAACACAAGAGGAAAACTTGCCAAGCAAATTGTGTAATAAACAGGAAATTTCAGCTATATTTTTCCAAAGAGAGAGTGGACAGACATGAACTATGAGTGCTGCAAGATTTTCTTTCCTGAGAGAGAGAGAAATTCATTCAGTGAAATGTTATTACAAAGAGACTCAAAACCACAAAGAGGTGTTACTAATCCTCACCTGTGTACTCTGGCTGCAAGTAACAAAAAACCTTCTCATAGTCCCATAACAGGGAGGAAGCAGGACTCTGACTATGCTTCAGAGACAAAAAAGAGGCAAAGTTGCTTCCAAAGCCCCAGACGTGAACAGACATAAACAGAAGCCCCTTCAAGGGGGATAAAAAGGAGGCAATGCATGCCAGCCATAGTTTTTACAAGGAAAAAAAAGGAAAAAAAAACTTTGCCTAAATACCCCAGCATAGTTCTTTCCTGCCTTGTTGGCTTAACTGTATCCCACAGCCATTCCTAAATGCAAGGGGGTGGGGGGTGGAAAAGTAGGTATGTAGTTTGCCAGCTTCTGTGACAGGAGCAGAAATGGCAAAGAGCAACGACATCGAGGCCTGGCTTCCCTAACAAATGACATCCAATTAACTGTGAAGGGCAGGCCACCTGGTGGTCACTGAGGTGTGTCCGACTCTCTGTGACCCCTTGGACTGTAGCCCACTAGGCTCCTCTGTCCATAGGATTTCCCAGGCAAGAATACTGGAGCGGGTAGCCCTTCTCTAGGGGACCTTCCTCACCGAGGTATCGAACCTGCACTCCTGCCTTGTCAGGCAGATTCTTTACCACTGAGCCATCAGGGAAGCTCATACTAAAAGAGGATGAAACAAAAGATTTCTTTGAATTTCCTGGACTTTTCTACCCTTTAGGAATTGCCTAGGTGTCTTGTGCCTCTGTGAAATGTTGTTCCCCTTATGCTGCAGGCATGCTATCGTTTCAGCCGTATCTGACTCCTTGCGATCCCAAGGACTGTAGCCCACCAGTCTCCTCTGTCCATGGGATTCTCCAGGCAAGGATACTGGAGTGGGTTACCATTCCGTTCAGCGCCCCTTACAGGAATAGTATTCAAATCCCATGCTTATATTAGTTACTATCATATTGTAAACTTTAAAAATGGTTATGAGTAAGCTCTTCACAAACCTGAGAAAATCTCTTCACTGAATGCTCTAATGGTCAAATGACACATTCTTTAAGGAATCTCCTGGGACTTCCCTGGTCTAGGGGCTGAGACTCGGCACTCCCAATGCATGGGGGGCCCGTCCAATCCTGGGTCAGGTAACTAGATCCCACATGTTGCAACTAAAGACCCCACATGCCACAACTAAGACCCACTGCAGTCAAATAAATAAATGTTAAAAGAAAAGAAATCTAACAAGCCTGTCTGGCTTCGGTTACTTAGACTATTTCAGCACATTTGGTAGTTTGTAAGGCAGTTCCAATCACTTGACAATTAAAGATTTTCATATGACCTTTCAGTCCTATCAAATAACTAGTAAGCCAAGTCTTGTAAAGTGGAAGAGAATACTTTTAATTAGGAAACACAATTTTAATAAGGTGTCTATCTGCCATTACACCCAGAACATGCCCTTATCTCCAACTGGTTTATAATGCATTAAAGTGAAAGTGAAAGTTGCTCAGTTGTGTCCAACCCTTTGCAACCTCATGGAAAGCCTTTCCCTTCTCCAGGGGATCTTTTCACCCAGGGATCAAACCCAGGTCTCCTGCATTGCCGGTGGATTCTTTACCACTGAGCCACAAAGGAAGCCCATAATGCACTAAAGCATAATAGAAATATTTCCTCTATTAAAACTCTATGTTGATCACTCTTTGATGACCAGCTTTTTCAAGAAACATACAATACTTAACATTGCACAACTATTCAGCAAATTGAAATTTATAGTAATCTGGTGCAGGTGGCATTTTAATGTCATGATTACCATGATGGAATTTTGAGTTTGATGGTTTCTTGCAACACTTCCTTCCAGTTCCAGCTAATGTTCTGTGATTCTATGGTTTTTCATTTTTGAATATGACCTATGATTTACTGAAATTTGGTTTGTTGGATTTCATTTAATCTTAAGTTCAGGTCTATAAGACCTGTTTTTGAAGTAAGAAGGTGCCCAGCCCCAATATTTACTCTACCTGATTTCTGACTCTTGATCTCCCTAGTAGAAGGGACAGCTTTTTCATGTCATCTTTAGAAAGTTGTTTAAATGTTGATTCCCTTGGAAGAGTTAATACCTAACCTTAACAAGAAAAAGCCTCGGTCCTCCTGGTGATAATGTGGGGGTGAGATTCAAGAAGAGAGATAACAAAAAGGGGGAAAGAAGCCTTGATGGGGCATTCTTCACTCATTTAAACCCACACTTCTTAAGGGAAGGACAATTATCTGCTTAGAATTTACAAAGTCTGTCTATTCATTTACTCATTTAAAATACTTATCGAGGAACTGCTACATAAGAGACAATGGTGTAGAAAGAAAGGTTAGTGCTGAGGATTAGACCATAGAGGGCTCAGGCAAATGGTTTTACAATGTTTTTAGAAGTGAAAGAAACTGATACTTTAATAACATTTACACAGATGTCCCATACCTAAAGCAGATGCCGACTGGCGAGCATGTGTGGTAGACTCACGCCCTTTATTCCAGCGAAGCCTCTCCAGGGCACATTTTCTAGAGGGACTGAGATAAGCACCCGGACTAAGTGGTCTCCCTTCTGAAAGTCTGCCACTTACAGCTTGACTGTTTCCCATCCAGCCACCTACTGTCCACTTACTGCCCTGATCACAGACGTTGACAGTCGGCCTCAGGATTCTTGCAGTGGCTGTGGTGTTCCCAGGGGAGGATGGGGGGAGGGTGGAGCCATCCTAACTCACTCGAGGGTGGCAAACGGAAGCATTTACCGCAGCACGTGCAGACCGCGTTTAGATGAAGGGACACAGCGGGGACCACGGTGAACTGTGCGGCAGCTGCTCCATCCACAGGACGCATCCACTCGGGTTCCTGGCTCCCCGGATGTTCACGCGCTTCAGAGAAGCCAGAAATCTATGCTCTTATCCTAAGAACTAACTCAACTCTTTAGCATTTTGGGAGTCAAACAAAATAAGTTTGTGGGCTGGCTGACAGTTTGAAATTTCAGATTTAAACCTTTCTCACTTTCAACTTCCTCAAGTATCTTATTCACTGACCAAGATTATGTGGGTTTTTTGAAAATGTTTGTTCCATATGACTTGTCTCATAGATCAATATGCATGTTGCACAATATCATAAAGTAATTATCCTCAATTGAAAATAAATACATTTACAAAACATAAAAATATGCATGTTGCATCATAGCAGAGGTGTACCCAGTTGTTCAGTCAGGTCCAACCCTTTGTCATCCCATGGACTGTAGCCCTCCAGGCTACTCTGTCCATGGCATTTTCCCTGCAAGGTTACTGGAGTGGGTAGCCATTTCTTCCTCCGTTATAGAAGAGGAGTGAGAGATAAATAATAAAGGGATCCAAACATAAACACCATCTTATGAGATACACTAGTAACAGTTACAATAGTACAATTAAATAGTGTTCGCTGTTACATTCATTAAAATGCTGAGGTCCAGTCACTTGCTATATAACCTCTGTTAAGCTATTTAGCTTCTCTGTTTCAATTTCCTTGTCTGTAAAATGGGAATATAAGTATCCACTTTGAAAGGTTGTTGAGACGCCTAAATGAGATAATGTATGTTATAATATCATGAATGTGTCCTAAATGAGATGTGTGTTATAAGCAGGTTATAAGCCTAAATGAGATAATGTATTCGTGATACATACTGTTGAGGTTATAAGCAGGACTCAAAACAGCACCTCTCTTCACTGCCTAAGTTTTAACTGGGCTAGTTAAAATATAATAAAGTTAGTCCGTGAAGAACTAAGATATCAGCATTAATAAAGGTGAGGGCTAAGTTGCTAGACACAACTTGGTTGGACCAACAAAATGGGCTTGCTAACTTCCTCCCATTCTTGACCTTGGAAGAATCTATCTGAGGGAAGTTTTATTTCATGGGAGCCGAGGTACTAACTCTGAACAGAAGACAGAACTCAGGGCACTAACTTCCCCTGGTCCAAATGCAGAGGAAAGACTATAGCTTAGTGTATTTGTTCCTTCCCACTTTTGACCTGTCAGCTCCATCTAACTGAGAAATGTTGACCAATGGCTATCATGATAGCCACTGATAGCTCTCTACCTCAGAGAAGAGAAGAGCTCAGAGAGTGAGACAGAAAGTTAGGGGTGTTGAGGGGAAATCCTGCTCAAGGAGTGGGGAAGAAGCATTTTCCTAAGATTTACTAACTGTTCCATAAGGGGTACCTATTATTATTGATACGTGAAACACTGGCAATTTTTAGTTTGATAGCCTTTCTGTTCATTGCATGATGAACCCTGCCAAAATGTCCTCATTGTGTCCCCAAACTGGAATCTGGCAAACTGTATTCTGTATGATGCTAACAGGAAGCTGGGAAAACTGGATTCCAGACTCAAGTAATTTGGGGAAAATGTAGATTAAAGGACAAAATAGGTTTCTTCACCACAGAACAACTTAGTTTTTTTTCTATGCTAATGTGCTTTTGACATGCTAATAAATGTGTATAATGAAACCCTCTATTTCAAACTTATTTTGTGCTGGTACATTTCTCTCCTAGCATATTTATTAGCATTTTAGGAACAATGTTCTGTGGTTGACAGTTAGGGAAAGGCTAATTTAGATTAATTTTAAATCAATCAATTTATCTAAATACTCAGGGAAAACAATATTAACTGTTGTATATATTGTGTATGTCAACTTACCACGGTCTTAGACGAAACATAATGAGCAAATGGAAAGCAAAGAAAAATACATTTTATAACAAACTCCTGCCTTAAAACTATTGCTGTGTGTTTTTTGACCCAGAAAGGCAAATAAAAGTGGTTAAGCTAATTCTTTGTTGTGGTTTAGTCACTAAGTTGTGTCCAACTCTTTTGTGACCTCATGAACTGTAGCCCACCAGGCTCCTCTGTCCATGGGATTTGCCAGGCAAGAATACTGGAGTGGGTAGCCTTTCTCTTCTCCAGGGCATCGTCCCAAGCCAGGGATCACACCCATGTCTCCATGTCGGCAGGCGGATTCTCTACCACTGAGCCAGCAAGGAAGTCCAGTTCTCTCTCAGGCAATGGTTTATTCTTTTGTCCAGTTTGGCTCGGCAATGGCCTCTGTCATTGCCCAATAGACCCTCCTTCCTGAGAGTGGTAAGGTTTCTGCATATGGGCCACAATATACAATATACAGTTTGGAAGGAGGAAGGAATTGAATAGCAGGGACTTAGGTTTCTGGGAGCTCTGCTCAGTGTTAGGTGGCAGTCTGGATGGGAAGGAGTTTGGAGGAGAATGAATACATGTAATGTATGACCAAGTCCCTTTGCTGTCCTCCTGAAACTATCACAACACTGTTAATCAGCTATACTCCGATATAGAATTTTTTTTTTAAATTTAGGTTTCTGATAAGAGCAAAATATTCTTAAAACACTGGTTTTAACCTGAAAGTCTGTTGCTTTCTGAAGTTTTCTTTATAATATTAAAAAAATTGGAAGCCACATGCTTCTCTTTCCTTTATCATTCTAGTTCCCAAATGTTACATTAAAAATTGTCTAAATGTTAAATTCTGAGTATGTATGACTTCACTCAACTAATTTATTCCAGTTTGGACTTGGCAGGTATAGGGGTATAGCCAGTTTCTCCACTATGGACAATGGTTCTTGTAGTTTATTTGTATGATGCTGTTTTAGCCGAGATGTTCTCATTAATTAAAAAAAAAACCACAGCAACAGATACTTACAGAGTGTGTGCCAAACACATTATTTCATTTTATCTCAACAAATGTCTCCTGAAATAGGTACAATTATTTTGCCCATTTCACAGGTGGGGACTGGGGCTTATAGAGAGCCGAATAGTTCCTGAGGTCACGCAGTCTTTATAATAGGAGTGGTGGCTTGATGGGAACTCAGGCCATCCGGACCATAATCTACCCTTAACCACCATGTCCAGTTTAAGAGTACTTGGAGATACAGTTCTTAAAACCCATCGGGGCTTCAAGGTCTTTGCAGAGTCATAAATTTGTGTGAATCCAAACTGACTTTGTTTACTGTTCACATTAATGAGTCTGTATTTGGTAACTCCCAGAGCTCTCTCAATAATTTAAAAGCCACAATGTTCAAACTGTCCTGGGAAGGAAAGATTAATAGGAACAAAGAGTTAGCCAATGATGCTTAATTAGGCCAGCATGAGGATCTGAGTAAGAAACGAAAAAGACAAGTTAAGTTACAGATGGGATGTGACTAGGATGAAAGGGCAGATTGTGTTCCCAAAGCCTGAGGTAGAAATGGATGGAAAGCACAGCAAAAATTCATACCCCTTAGGAACTCTGAGGACACTTTACAGCTGAGGCCATCGTGAAATAACAGCAGTCAAAATGCTAAGGCCTCAGATACCTGAACACTGCTTTCAAAATATTGCCACTAACTATGATTTATTATACATGGGCATTTTCGAAGATGTGTCCAAATTTATGCTTTATCCGATTTGAATTCTGAAAGGGCACATGATCACAAATGAGGATAAATTACCTCTCCATAGGCAGAAATATTCTCATTTTCATTTAGCTTGTTGGAGTTTGTGTTTTTTCCTTCTTTCTGTTGTTACAGCTTGAGCAATGTTCTATCATGTGAAACAGAATCAGCTCTGTGCAATCATCTGGAAGAATATTAAAGCCACATTTCCACCTGGTATGGCATGTTGCTTACTTTGGGGAGGGGTTGGGGGGGAATTGTAGCTCGTGGTTTTAATAATCAAATACTCAGGGATGAATATCAAATCTGATCTAGAAAGAACATCAGATTATGCTCTCCCATTCTCCTTTCCCCCTTTCCATCCCTCCCCATTGAGCTTAAAGATTTTCAAGTAACTTTTTCCTGAGTTTTTACCAAAGTTTCTATATGAAATACTAACACACCTGAAAAAGAGTTCTTGCCACCACAGGACAGTCACATGGAGTATCCAACCACACATCAAGTATCTATCACATGAAGGAGGGCCATAGCAAGGGCTTTAATGGAGAAATGAAATGTGATGGAGTCCATTGTAGGTAAAGTTTATATCAGCCTGAGGGTATCAGAGAAGATATCATGGAGATAGAGACATCCGAGCTTGGGTTAAACAGTAAGCAAGAATATGACTAGTAGAAAAGATATTAGGTAAGAATTTCAAGCTTCCAAGTAGCTTAAATCAAAAAGGAGTGGTGGGATTTGCACGTAAAGGTTTCGTTCACAGCTAAAGGCACACAATTCTAATTGAAGGAAAAAAAAATGCAGATGCATTTGTTTCAGATGGTCTGCAGTCGACTAGTTTTCAACCCTTGGGTTAAAGATCAAAGGGTATAAGCCCACAGTCAACAAACCTTTCTATCACTCACAGTTTTTTTTTTTTTTTTACCTTTTTCTTAAAAGATGAGCAGATAATTAGATACCTGAGGAATCTTAACAAAAAAGATAAAGGCTAAAAAACACACACGAAAAGAGACAACTCAAGGAAACTAAAACTATGCATAAATGTGAGAACATAGAAAGGAAAATTACCATTGATATCCTTAGAGAGATAAGAGAAGATATTATGTCCTTGAAATGTGAGCAAGATGCTATTATTAAAGGAATATTAAAAAAAAAAAAAAAACCTCAGAAATATTTGCAGCTAACTAAGCCAACCGTGCTCTTTTCCTTTAGTGGGCCCAGGACACAATGGCCTCAAACAGCAGCCTCCTCAGTGGGGTATGCAGCCTACTGCCTGTATCGGTTTCCTTATGGGACCTTGGCAACAAGACTTTCCAGTGGACATTCATGTCTGATTGCATGCTGTCCCAAATCTAGGCTCCAGACAAGTATGTGCAGCATTTTTGGAAAGCCCTAGGGTACAGTGGCCAGGGTCCACATTGGCCAAGCCATCATGTCCATCTGTACCAAGCTGCGGAACAAGGAGCATGTGATGGAGGACCTCTGCAAGGCCAAGTTCAAGTCTCCTGGCCACCAGAAGACCACAGCTCCAAGAAGTGGGGATTTACTAAGTTTAATGTGAATAAGTTTGAAAATATGATGGCAGAAAAGCAGTTCATCTTAGATGGCTCTGGTGTCAAATCCTTAATCATGGCCCCTGCACAAATGGTGGGCCCTGCACTGATGGGGGCCTTGGCTCTGTCCCCTCCTCACTCATGTCCACCAATAAATCCTACTTTCCTGTCAAAAACAAAAAACTCAGAAACAAAAAAAAAGTGATAACAGATATAAGAAAAGGATAAAATTAATACTATAAAGTAGAGAAAGGCAGACTATTAATTTGTTAGGGCTGCCGTAACAAAGTATCACAGACTGGGTGTCTTAAACAACAGAAATTTATTTTCTCAGTTCTAAAGGCTACAAGTTGAAGATCGAAGTATAAGCAGATTTGGTTTCTTCTGAGGCATCTCTCTTCAACTTGTTAGTGGCCACCTTCATGTTCACACTGCATTCTCCCTCTGTGTGTGTGTGTATTCTATCTTCCTCTTCTTATAAGGACACCAGTCATATTGGATTAGGTCCCATCCTAATGACCTCATTTTAACTTGGTTATTTCTGTAAAGACCTTATCTTCAAATACAGTCACATTCTGAGATACTGGCAGATAGGACGTTGACTTATGAATGTGGGGGAACACAATTCAGCCCATTACATAGACCAAAAAGACTTAGAAATGGAAAACTGGAGAGAAGAGTAAAGAATTGTGGAGGATGGGTCAAGAAAATCCAACACCTGAAAAATATGAACTCTGGAATAAAAGAGCAGAGGAAAAGCAGAGAAGAATCAAGTCTTTAATAAAAAAAAAAATTTAAGACAATTTCTCAGAATTATAATACTCAAGTTTCAAGATTAAAAGTTTCTAGGAATATGCAGGAAAATAGATGAAGACAGATCCACACCAAGGCAATTATTTAAAAAAAATTAAAAATATGGGGACAGAAGGAAGATCCTATAGAAATCCAGAGGGAAAAATACAGGTTGTATACAAAAGGGTAAGAATCAGAACACCTTCAGAATTATCAAAACCAACATGGAGAGAGAGTGTAGCAATGTCTTCAAAAATTTAGAGAAAAAATTATTTCTGAGTATGAATTCTACATTAGACAAATAAGTCAAATGGAAAGCAGAATGAAAGCATCACCCATAAGAAATGTCTCAAAATTCTATCTTTTAAGTACTCTTTCTCAGAGCTTCACCAAAATTAGAAAGTAAACAAAGAATGATACAGATAGAATAGTGCTTCTCATTCACAGCTGCCCACTGGATCAACCAGGATGCTTTAAGAAATACTGACAAGGGGAGGCCCATCTCCAAAGGTTCCGAAGCAATTGGTCTGGATGAGGTCTGGGCCTTTTAAATTTCCCCAGATGATTTTTATGTACATCCAAGGTAGATATGGAAGAAAGAAGAGACGGGAAGGGAAATCCCCATGGTAAAAGAGAAGGGATTCTGGAACAAAAGTTCTACACTAAGAAAAGAGTGCAACCTATTGGAAAACCCCATGAGAAATTCCCTCCAATAGATGAAATAGAAACAATATCTATAGCAAGGTATAGGGAGCAAATTTGGACAACTGATATAAAGTTTTGGTGTAGAGTTAGTGATACGAATGTAGGAAACAAAAGAAATTAAAAAAAAAAGGAAACAAAAGAAATAAAAAAAATAAGGAACTAATTCCATGGATGCAAAAACTATGCAAGAAGGAAATGTTATCAGAGCTTACTACATGATTCAGCTGTGAAAAGAGTTTATATAAACACTGAATATCAGGGGGAGAGGAAAAGAAAGTGTACAGGTGTGCAATGGTGGGTTGGTTGTGAAAGAGTTGCTTTTCTTTTCCTATAGTGGGAGAATAAGATATAATGGTTAGAAAAGAACATCAAAAAGTATCAGTACAAGTGTGCTATTTAGAAAGCTAAACATTCTGGAAATGGCTCCTTCTGGAGAGTGGGGAATAGGTTGGGAAGCTAGAGGACTGCTGTTTTTCATAATAAGTTTTGACTTATTTTGACTATTTGACTTCTTAAACTATTAAACTATTTGACTTCTTAAACTATGCACATTTTTAACTTTAATATAAGTTTAAAAAAAAACCATAAGAGCTAAAAAGGAAAAAAAAAAAAAGATAAGACAAATTACTGAGGGATGACAAAAGAAAACATGAGAACAGAGAAAAGCTGGATCATGCCTTGATCTAAATCTTGACATCAGGGAGATCAATCAGAGTTTCCTACAGAAACACTTTGAGTGGAGCCCAATATTAAAGGCTTAAGTTAGGATGAAAAGAGCTGTAACTTTTTTCAGGGATTAGAACTTTTGTGGCTTTCCTTTAAGGTCAGAGGATTTTTATCAGAGTGTAGAGCCATCTAAGGGGGCTTCCCTGAATCCACCTGCAATGCAGGAAATGAGGGTGTGATCCCTAGGTCAGGAAGATCCCCTGGCAGAGGAAATGGCAACCCACTTCAGTATTCTTGCCTGGGAAATCCCATGGACAGAAGAGCCTGGAGGGCTACAATCTAAAGGGTCTCAAAGAGTCAGATACGACTGAATGATTGAGTATGCAAAGCCATCTAAAGAAACCAGACACCCCAGTATTTAATTATCTAACAACTAATTAAATAAACATTGATTGACCATCTGCTCTACCCTGGATGTTAAATATAATAGGACAATGGTTAATTCCCCTTTGGACATCAATTTAGTCTCCTCAAAGTACTTGGTTATTAGTCTGTAGTGGGCTTTAAAAAAATCTCATTAACAGGGAACACGACTTTTTATGGAAGAATTTGCCTCTGTTTAGGAAAGTCTTGCTCATCCTCAAATACATAATTGAATAGCCAAAGATCTGGCAATATAGTATGTGGCCCAACTGCTTTGCATAAGAATAGGAGTTTGCAGGGAGTAGAGTAGAGGGGGTGGACCAACAAGGGTCCGTCTGGTCAAAGCTACGGTTTTTCATGTAGTCATGTACAGATGTGGACTATAAAGAAAGCTGAGTGCCGAAGAATTGATGCTTTTGAACTGTGGTGTTGGAGAAGACTCTTGAGAGTCCCTTGGACTGCAAGGTGATCCAACCAGTCCATCCTGAAGGAGATCAGCCCTGGGTGTTCATTGGAAGGACTGATGCTGAAGCTGAAGCTCCAATACTTCTGCCACCTCATGCGAAGAGTTGACTCATTGGAAAGGACCCTGATGCTGGGAGGGATTGGGGGCAGGAGGAGAAGGGGACAAAAGAGGATGAGATGGTTGGATGGCATCACCGACTCGATGGACGTGAGTTTGAGTAAACTCCGGGAGTTGGTGATGGACAGGGAGGCCTGGTGTGCCGCGATTCATGGGGTCACAAAGAGTTGGACACGACTGAGCGACTGAACTGAGCTGAACAGAGCAGGTGGAGGTTGGAGGAAACAGCTAAGTAACAGGGCAGAGGAGTCTAAAGCACTAAGTTAGGAACATCAATGTTCCATTTAAGGGTCTCTGTTTAAATGATGACGTACATTCGTATCTATATCCCTAAAGCCTTCAGTAAAGTATGCCACACATTTAAAGTCCTTATGAGAGTGAGGATTTTATCTTACTTTGGAGAAGTTTATTTGGTTCAAAACAGTGGAAATAAAGATACACTCCCCAAGCAGAGAGGAAAAAAAAAGCAATCAGCAGAACAGAACTTGGTGACTGAAGATACTTATGAGTCACAAGACAAAAATGGGGATTAAAGTCAATTTTCTTTACATCTCAAGTGACAGCAAAATCTTAGCTGCTATTTGGGTTTCAACTCAATTATACCAGTTATCATAATCCATTTTAGATTATAGATGATTGTAGGTGATGTGTGTAGTTCCTGGGGTCAGGGTCACATTGAAATCCTGGCTATGGAGTGGGGATGGGGTCAGTTCATAGAAGGAGAGGGGTTCTAGGCAGAACCCCTAGACCAGCAATGAGTGTCTGTGACAGTGATTTTCCTTAACTCAGCAGTAATTGTTTACATCACTTGTTAGTCATTGTCTATTGTATTGTTATTTGAGAGATCTTGGGTTGGCTGGTCATGGTAATACACCATAAACTTCTTGTGAGAATATTACATTTCTGTGTACTCCTTTTGCACTAAACCCAAGTTTACAAATGAGATCAAGGAATAGGTTTTATGAAAGCAGAAACTGTGCCTGCTCTGTTTCACCAGTATCCTAGGATCCTGGATCCTGTATTCACTACTGTATCCCAGGATAGTGCCCGGCCTGCTATAGAAGCAAAATACAAATATTTGTTGAATTAACTAAAAAAATAGCTACCCAGTAAATAGTTTGTTGAATAATGCATTTTTATGAGTTAGAACTGGAAGAAATGTGGAGATTGCTGGCCAGTGAGAAGTAAGACAGAAAAATACAGTCTGTGTTCATCTGTATAACCTGTTATCACGGTCTCTTTTCTTTTCTCGGTGTTCAATAACCTCGGTTGCTACAGAATGGAATCATGATTACCTTAACTATGCGTTTGGTGATTTTCCAACTAATTCACAAATGAATTTCAATATTCGCCAACAAACTGAACTGGATCCACACAAACAATCTCATGGCCAACAAATTGAACTGAACCCACTAAAGCATTAGCTCATTTTTCTTATTATTTCACTCCTTCCCCTTTGTACTCTTAGGCAAAGCAAGAATGCATAGGAAAGTATGGTTGGAGTTTAACGGTTGGAAGCTACTCCTAAATATTTTGGAGAAAAGTAGCTATAAAGGTTGTTCTTGCTTGTCACCCTTCATTCTCTAGAGCTTTAGAATCACAAACTTCCTGCACTGAGCTGAAAGCTATGACTGGGTTTCAGTAGTTAAATATCATCCTGTTTTGGGGCAATATCAATTTTCTACGTGAATTGAAAACATGCTTGTCAATTTCACGTGCACGAATCTTGGAGAATATAGTTCTAGGAGGCATGGAAATTATCATACTAAAAGCTTTTATTTTGGGGAGCAATTAATGTAACTAAAATACTTGGTTACATCTGATGGCCTCATTTTCTGAATACTGTGCTGATCAGAGTAGAATACCCGTGGATCAAATAGTAGATTACTTTTGCCTTCTGAATTTTTATTTGAGTCTGCTGAATAATTTTGTGTTACATAATTTGCCTCTGTTTTCTTATTGCCCTAGGTATTAGTGTTCACTGCATGGTGGCTCTCAGTTTTCTGGGGCTGTCATAGCAAAACACCAGAGTGGAGTGCCTTAAGCAACAGAAATTTATTGTCTTACGGTTCTATAGGCTAGAAGTCCAAAATCAAGGTGTCAGCAGGGATAGCTCCTTCTGAGAGCTGTGCAGGAGAGTCTGTTCTGGGCCTCTTTCCCAGCTTCTCATGGATTTCTGATAAATGTTGATATCCGTTGTCTTGTCGATACATCACCCTGAACTCTGCTTTATCTTCACATGAACTTCTCCCCATTACCATGTCTGCCTTGGTGTTCAAATTTCCCCTTCTTATAAGGACACCAGTCATATTGGATTAGGGCTCATCATAATGAACTCAACTTGATCATCTACAAAGACTATTTCAAATAAAGTCGTATTCACAGCTACTGTGGGTTAGGACTTTAACATTTTGCAGGGTTGGGGGAGGTTGGAGGACAATTCAATTCACAACAGTGGCATATTACTTTCAAGGATCATTGTAAGGCAAATCTGATAAGAAATAAAAACCTCTTTCAAGTGTTAAGCTGGGTCTGAAGGGGCACAGTACAAGGGATGGTGGGGAAAGACAAAATATCTGACAAGCCATGGTAATGCAATTATTGTTATGCCTTTGATTACTATGTCACATCTGAGCCAAACACAAATGGAAAGGTCTTACTGAAAGAAATAGTAAAAAAAAAAAAAAAAAAAAAAGAGCTGGATGTTAGTTCCAGGTCTGTCATTTTCTCAGTCAAGTAACCATGTATAAGAAAACAAAATTCTGCAAGCCTCTTTTTCCTTGTCAGTAAACAGAAGATCTAACAGCTTGAGGCTTAAATGAGACGCTATGTAAAGCAACCAGAACTGTACCTGTAATTTAGCAGAGCTCAAAAATAGAACTTCCCTTCTCTCCCAATCCCTTTTGCACTCTCCTTCCCTTTTTGCTTTAAGCCTTAAAATTTCCCATACTACTGGCTTAAAATAAGTGAAAAATTTATAGCACCCCACTGCAATTTTTTAAGATAAGTGTTTGAACGATGGGGCTGCATATATATTGTAAAAAGGCAATGATTCTGAACTCTTTTCCTGTCTCCTTTCTGACTCCTGGGTTAGGCATTAGCATGAAGGCATTTAGTCCCAACAGTTTCTTTAAAAAAATGTTTTCCTCTGACTTGGGTGGCTGTCACACGAACATATTAACCTGTGACATTAGACTCCTGATGAATATGGGGGTGGATACTATTCACTGGAAGAGCCAAAAGGGTCTTGAGGGGATGTGATGAGATCAGGTTTGTACATCTAAAATGCTTGTGAGCTATTCACCTGGTATCTACTGAGCTCCTTCTCTGTGCCAGGCATTCAGATCAGTGCTGGTGTCTGCTTTTGACAAGGCTTACCTTTTCCTACCAGAGGAAGGCTACTTGTCTGTGGACAAGAGGTATTTGCACAGTCACAGTCCTGTATGTGAGGGTGAGTGAGGCCACAGGGAGGGTCCTGAGGAAAAGATGCCATTAAAGTTGTGCTCAAGTAACATAATAGCAAGGTTCTGCTCAAAATCCTTCAAGCTAGGCCACAGTACTATGTGAACAGAGAACGTCCAGATGTACAAGCTGGATTTAGAAAAGGCAGAAAAACCAGAAATCAAGTCACCAACATTCACTGGATCATAGAAAAAGCAAGAGAATTCCAGAAAAACATCTACTTCTGCTTCACGGACTATGCTAAAGCTTTTGATTGTGTGGATCACAACAAACTGTGGAAAATTCTTAAAGAGATGGGAATACCAGACCATCTTACTTGTGTCCTGAGGAACCTGTATGCAACTCAAGAGGCAATAGTTAGAACCGGACATGGAACAACAGACTGGTTCAAGATTGGGAAAGGAGTATGACAAGGCTGTATATTGTCACCCTGCTTATTTAACTTACATGCAGAGTACATCATGCGAAATGCCAGGCTGGATGAATCACAAGCTGGAATCAAGACTGCTTGGAAAAACATCAACAACCTCAGATATGCAGATGATACCACTCTAATGGACAGAAAGCAAAGAGAAACTAAAGAGGTTCTTGATGACAGTGATAGAAGAAAGTGAAAAAGCTGACTTGAAACTCATATTCAAAAAATGAAGAACATGATATCTGGTTCCATCACTTTTGGCAAATAGGGAAAAAGTGAAAACATGACAGAGTTAATTTTCTTGGGATCCAAAATCACTGCAGATGGTGACTGCAGACGTGAAGTTAAAAGATGCTTGCTCCTTGGAAAAAAAAGGCTATGACAAATCTAGACAACATACTAAAAAGCAGAGATGTTACTTTGTGGACAAAGGGTCATATACTCTGTTCAGTTCAGTTCAGTCACTAATTCATGCCTGACTCTGTTACCCCATGGGCTGCAGCACGCCAGGCTTCCCTGTCCATCACCAACTCTCAGAGCTTATTCAAACTCATGTCTTTCGAGTCGGTGATGCCATCCAACCATCTCATCCTCTGTCGTCCCAATCTCCTCCTACCTTCAATCTTTCCTAGCATCAGGGTCTTTTCCAATGAGTCACTTCTTTGCATCAGGTGGCCAAAGCATTGGAGGTTCACCTTCAGCATCAGTCCTGCCAATGAATATTTAGGACTGATTTCCTTTAGGATGGACTGGTTGGATCTCCTTGCAGTCCAAGGGACTCTCAAGAGTCTTCGCCAATACTGAAGTTCAAAAGCACCAATTCTTCAGCAATTAGCTTTCTTTACAGTCCAACTCTCACATCCATACATGACTACTGGAAAAACCATAGCTTTGACTAAATGGACCCTTGTTGGAAAAATAATGTCTCTGCTTTTTAACATGCTGTCTAGGTTGGTCATAGCTTTTCTTCCAAGAAGCAAGTGTCTTTTAATTTCATGGCTTCAGTCACCATCTGCAGTGATTTTGAAGCCCCCCAAAATAAAGTCTCTCACTGTTTCCATTGCTTCGCCATCTATTTCCCATAAAGTGATGGGACGAGATGCCATGATCTTGGTTTTCTGAATGTAGTTTTAAGCCAACTTTTTCACTCTCCTCTTTCACTTTCATCAAGAGGCTCTTTAGTTCTTCACTTTCTGTCATAAGGGTGGTGTCATCTGCATATCTGAGGTTATTGATATTTCTCCCAGCAAACTTGATTCCAGCTTGTGCTTCATCCAGCCAGTGTTTCTCATGATGTACTCTGCATATAAATTCAATAAGCAGGATGACAATATACAGCCTTGAAGTCCTCCTTTCCTGATTTGGAACCAGTCTGTTGTTCCATGTCCAGTTCTAACTGTTACTTCTTGACCTGCATACAGATTTCTCAGGAGACAGTTAAGGTGGTCTGGCATTCCCATCTCTTCAAGAATTTTCCGGTTTGTTGTGATCCACGCAGTCAGAGGTTTTGGCGTAGTCAATAAGACAGAAGTTGATGGTTTTCTGAAACTCTCTTACTTTTTCAATGATCCAGTGGATTTTGGCAATTTGATCTCTGGTTCCTTTGGCTTTTCTAAATCCAGCTTGAACATCTGGAAGTTCATGGTTCATGTACTGTTGAAGCCTGACTTGGAGGATTTTGAGCATTACTTTGCTAGTGTGTGAGATGAGTGCAATTGTGCAATAGTTTGAACATTCTTTGGCATTGCCTTTCTTGGGGATTGGAATGAAAACTGAACTTTTCCAGTCCTGTGGCCACTGCTGTGTTTTCCAAATTTGCTGGCATATTGAGTGCAGCACTTTCACAGCATCATCTTTCAGGATTTGAAATAGCTCAACTGGGGCTTCCCTGGTGGCTCAGATGGTAAAGCATCTGCCTGCAACGCAGGAGACCTGAGTTCGATCCCTGGGTTGGGAAGATCCCCTGGAGAAAGAAATGGCAACCCACTCCAGTATTCTTGCCTGGAAAAATCCCATGGCCAGAGGACCCTGAAATAGCTCAACTGGAATCCCAATACCTCCACTCCTTTGTTCATAGTGATGCTTCCTAAGGCCCACTTCACTTTGCACTCCAGGATGTCTGGCTCTAGGTGAGTGATCACACCACTGTGGTTATCTGGGCCGGGAAGATCTTTTTTGTATAGTTCTTCTGTGTATTCTTGCCACCTCTTCTTAATATCTTCTGCTTCTGTTGGGTCCATACCATTTCTGTCCTTTATTGAGCCCATCTTTGCATGAAATGTTCCCTTGGTATCTCTAATTTTCTTGAAGAGATCTCTAGTTTCCCATTCTATTGCTTTCCTCTATTTCTTTGCATTGATCACTGAGGAAGGCTTTCTTATTTCTCCTTGCTATTCCTTGGAACTCTGCATTCACCAAATGGGTGTATCTTTCCTTTTCTCCTTAGCATTTAGCTTCTCTTCTTTTCTTAGGTATCTGTAAAGCCTCCTCAGACAACCATTTTGCCTTTTTGTGTTTCTTTTCATTGGGGATGGTCTTGATCACTGCCTCCTGTACAATGTCACGAACTTCCAACCATAGATCTTCAGGCACTCTATCAGATCCAATTCCTTGAATCTATTTGTCACTTACATTGTATAATTGTAAGGGATTTGATTTAGGTCATACCTGAATGGTCTAGTGGTACAATGTCATGAACTTCCAACCATAGATCTTCAGGCACTCTATCAGATCCAATTCCTTGAATCTATTTGTCACTTACATTGTATAATTGTAAGGGATTTGATTTAGGTCATACCTGAATGGTCTAGTGGTTTTCCCTACTTTCTTCAATTTAAGTCTGAATTTGGCAACAAGCAGTTCATGAGCTGAGCCACAGTCAGCTCCCAGTCTTGTTTTTACTGACTGTATAGAGCTTCTCCATCTTTGGCTGCAAAGAATATAGTCAATCTGATTTTGGTGTTGACTATCTGGTTATGTCCATGTGTAGAGTTCTCTTGTGTTTTGGAAGCTGGTGTTTGCTATGATCAGTGCATTCTCTTGGCAAAACTATATTAGCCTTTGACCTGCTTCATTCTGTACTCCAAGGTCAAATTTGCCTGTTACTCCATGTATTTTTTGACTTTCTACTTCTGCATTCCAGTCCCCTATAATGAAAAGGACATCTTTTTTGGCTGTTAGTTCTAGAAGGTGTTGTAGGTCTTCATAGAACTGTTCAACTTCAGCTTTTTTGGCATTACTGGTTGGGGCATAGACTTGGATTACTGTGATACTGAATGGTTTGCCTTGGAAATGAACAGAATTCATCCTGTTGTTTTTGATATTGCACCCAAGTACTGCATTTAGGACTCTTTTATTGACTATGAGGGTTAATCCATTTCTTCTAAGGGATTCTTGACCACAGTAGTATATATAATGGTCATCTGAGTTAAATTCAGCCATTCCAGTCCATTTTAGTTCACTGATTTCTAAAATGTCCATGTTTACTCTTGCCATTTCCAATTAGACCACTTTCAATTTATCTTGATTAATGGACCTAACATTCTAGGTTCCTATGCAATATTGTTCTTCACAGCATCAGACTTTATTTCCATCACCAGTCATCCTGGGTGCTGTTTTTGCTTTTGCTCCATCTCTTCATTCTTTCTGGAGTTATTTCTCAACTGTTCTCCAGTAGCACATTGGGCACCTACTGACCTGGGGAGTTCATATTTCAGTGTCCTATCTTTTTGCCTTTTTCATACTGTTCATGGGGTTCTCAAAGCAAGAATACTGGAGTGGTTTGCCATTCCCTCCTCCAGTGGACCATGTTTCATCAGAACTCTCCACCATGACCTGTCCATCTTGGGTGGTTCTATACAGGATGGCTCATGGTTTCATTGAATTAGACAAGGCTGTGGTCCATGTGATCAGTTTGATTAGTTTTCTGGGATTGTGGTTTTCATTCTGTCTTCCTTTCGATGGCTAGAGATAGAAGCCTTATGGAAGTTTTCTGATGGGAGAGACTGACTGAGGGGGAACTGGGTCTTGCTCTATTAGGTGGGGCCTTGCTCCGTTAATCTTTTATCCAATTTTCTGTTGATGGGGATGGGTGGAACTGTGTTCCCTTCCTGTTGTTTGACCTCAGGTCAAACAATGTTGGAGGTAATGAAGATAATGGGGCCTCCTTCAAAAGGTCCCGTGCATGCACTGCCTCAGTGCTACGGACACTACACCAGGCCACCACCGGCCCAGGCCTCCGCTGGAGACTCCTGGACTTTCACGGGCAAGTCTGGGTCAGTCTCTTGTGGGGTCACTGCTCCTTTCTCCTGGGTCCTGGTGCACACAAGGTTTTGTTTGTGCCCTCCAAGAGTCTGTTTCACCAGTTCTTTGTAAATTCTGGTGAATCTATGGTGGGGTTAATGGCAACCTCCTCCAAGAGGGCTTATGCCATACCCAGGTCTGCTGTACCCAGAGCCCTTTCCCTTGCAGCAGGCCACTCCTGACCCATACCTCTGCAGGAGACACTCAAACCCTCAAAGGCAGGTCTGGCTCCATCTTTGTGGAGTCTCCTGGTGTGCACAAGGTTTTGTTTGAGCCCTCTGAGCATTTCTGGTGGATATGGGGTTTGATTTTAAACATGATTTCACCCCTCCTATCTTCTTGCTGGGGCTTCTCCTTTGCTCTTGGATGTGGGGAATATTTTTTGGTGGAATCCAACATTCTCTTTTCAATGCTTGTTCAGCAGTGAGTTGTAATTTTGGAGTTCTCGCAGGAGAAGATGAGTGCACATCCTTCTATTCGGTCAGACAGTTACTCAAAGTGTACTCAAAGTATGGTTTTTCCAGTAGTCATGCATGGATGTGAAAAGTAAAAGTGAAAAGTCACTCAGTGGTGTCCAACTCTTTGCACCCCCATGGATTATACAGACCATGGAATTCTCCAGGCCAGAATATTGGAGTGGGTAGCCTTTTCCTTCTCCAGGGAATTTTTCCAACCCAGGGAATTGAACCCAGGTCTCCTGCATTGCCGGCAGATTCTTTACCAGCTGAGCCACTGTACCATAAAGAAGGCAGAGTGCTGAAGAATTGATGCTTTCAAATCTTGGTGCTGGAGAAGACTGTTGAGAATCCCTTGGACTGCAAGGAGATCAAACTGGTCAATCCTAAAGGAATCAACCCTGAATATTCATTGGAAGGACTAGTGCTGAAGCTGAAGCTCCAACACTTTGGCCACCTGATGCAAACATCTGACTCATTGGAAAAGACCCTGATGCTGGAAAAGACTGAGGGTAGGAGGAGAAGGGGGCAACAGAGGATGAGATGATTGGATGGCATTACTGACTCAATGGACATGAGTTTGAGTAAACTCTGGGAGATAGTAAAGGATAGGGAAGCCTGGTATGCTGCAGTCCCACGGGATTGCAAAAAGTCGGACACGACTGAGCGACTGAACAACAACAAAGTTATGGGTGATAAGGGTAAGGCTCTAAGGACTCACTTCACTTATATCTTAGAACTAGTACTGATGGAAGAGGAAAAACCATAGACACTGCTCCTTATCGTGGAAAGGTAAGGCTCAATAGTTTTCTTATGACTGTACTATTAAAAATATACTTTAGGGACTTTCCTCGTGGTCCAGTGGTTGGGAATCTGCTTGCCAATGCAGAGAACATGAGGGTGAACCCTGGTCTGGGAGAATCCCTTATGCCTCAGAGTGACTAAGCCCCTTTGCCACAACTACTGAGCCCTTGTACTCTAGAACCCATGCTCAGGAATAAGAGATACCATTGCAGTGAGAAACCTGTGCACCACAATAAGAGAAAGCCCACATGCAGCAATGAAGACCCTGGGCAGGCAAAAATAAATAAAATAAATTAAGAAACAATAAACTTCAAAACAGCACACTGAAAACTTTATAGGTTACTTTGCATGATATCATGAATGTTATCCATTAAACACTGGAAACAATGTCTTATTAAGGAAGTTAGGAGAGAACCTTGAATCTAGGCACTATGGGCCTAATTCAATGATAAGAAATGAAGAGAGCATGGGATTCCTATCACGTCCTTATTCTTATTGTAATCCTGTTTAAACACTTCAATAAGTGCTTTGATGAAATACAGTATTAAAGCTGGAACAGACTTAAGATATCACTTAGTCTAAGTGCCCCAGCTTGAAAGTGAAATTTAAGCACGCAGACATTAAGTCATTTGCTCAAGGTCACAGCCTCCTTCATAACAGTTTTTCTTACTTCTAGCCCTATTCTCTTTCCTTTTGGAGTTGTTAAGAGACAGCAATGAGATCATTTTAATTTTATAACTGTCAATTTCTATGTATTTCTACATGAGACATGCTTCTATATTTTCCTTATTTTGATCAAAATTAAATTATTGGTTGGTCTGAGATCCTTTGTGATTTGAGCTTGGATTGTTTCAACTAGAACCCATTACCTTGGAAAACTTGAATTCTTTCCTCCTCATTGCAGTATTCCTTCTTTTTTTTATAGATGCTTGTCTTGACAAGGTCTATTAGTATGTATATTTCAACTATTTCATTAGCTATTCTTACAATTTAACTTTGATTTTCATTAACTGCCAGGTGTTAGGCAGCTGCTCTGCTCATTTTGGGTTCATCCTAATTTTTGTGTTCCACTTTTACTAGCCTGGCCTGTTTTGAACAGGCTATCTTAATGGCTTGGCCTAATTTCAAGTTACAAAATAGATTTGTAATTAGTTAGATACCTGCCAAATCTAGTTGATTTCAAAATGAACCATAATTTTAAAATATCTTTCACTAATTTTTTACTACTGGTTTTACATAATTTTATTTGCAATTTTGGATTAAAAAATAGTTATTTCATAATGATAAAGTCTAGGAATGCAAAGTAATTCTTAATTTGTTCTACATGATACATAAGCCACAGGCATTCCAACAAAGGGATTATTATGTTAGTTCTATCTTTCTTATTAAAGTTGGTATCTTGCAGACATTTATTGCATAAATATTCAGTTTTATTAGTTTTCAAGAAAGAAGCATTTCCTGTCTTCCTTCTGCAGACTCAAGTGATAAATAAGCTTATTGGTCACCAGGTCAACCTGTGGTAACAAACATTTTGAAAGTCTGTGTGATCAAAATGTTTTATTTTGACTCGGTGTTATTAAGAATTTCTTGGGTTGACAAAGTCTTCACCAGCTCAGATTGTCTCATTGACTCGATGACTTTATCAAGGAAGAGCTGGAATCCCAGTAAATGAGCAGTATAATGGGGTACTCTTCTGGCTGAGCTGAGTCTGGGTTTATAGGCCATGCAATTTCCTGACCTCTGTTCAGGGACTGAAGATCCCTGGGCAGAAAGTCCTTTTGAAAAGGTCTTGTTCTTTCCAAAAAATCCCTATGTAGCATCTCTAGCTGGATTGCCCTTCTAGGTTAAAGAGCAGATCTAGCCTTTAGCAATAATTCTTCGGACTCATGGAAGTTGCACAAAATACTGATTGAGCTAACTGCCTAAACTTTTGTAGGAAGGGTTCAACCCACTGAAGTTCTTTGGATTATAGCCCAATTAGTCTGATAACCCTTGCAATTTTTAAGGTGACTCCTTCTCATTTTTTTGTACCTCAACTGCTGTAATGTTTCACAAAAAATTCCCTTTCAAATCTTAGACATTTAAAATACAGCTAACTTCTTCCCACAGTCATATTCTGAGACCATGTAGGAGCCATCAAACTGCTGACCCACATTGCTTGACTAGCTCTGAGTCTTTTCACTTTGGTGGGCTACCTTTTCTGCCAATCCTTACTTATTCCAGTTCCTTTGATTTTCCTAGTGAATGTAGTGACTTGTGTGGCTATTATTTCTTAAGAATAGAGTATTTTAATATATGTTCCATTTTGGAGCAGCTCTCCATGCTGGGACCCATCAAGTCAAACTGAAATGCATTTTGTGAGAATCTGAAGAATAGTTCTTTGGAGGCTCTATGTATCGTTAAGACCTACATGCCTATAGTATTAAGGGAAAAGAAATATTTTAAAACTAAAAATGTTATTGACTCAAAACTATGAAGCACATGTACAGATACATATAATTTATATTTCATGTAAAATCTGAGTACATTTCAATACGTTTGGTATGAAGTAGGATGAAGCAAAAAGTTAAAATACCCAAGGTCTAGAAAGCTGTTAAACGCCTTAGTTTCTAGGGCAGACATTAAATTTAAAATTAGTGATCCATGTCTGAAAGCAGCATAATACACATTGTTTTCAAGTGCACATGGGACATTCTCTAGGATACACTACATGTGTGTGTGCTAAGTTGCTTCAGTAGTATCCGACTCTTTGCAAACCTATGGACTGTAGCCTGCCAGGCTCCTTTGTCCAAGGGATTCTCTGGGCAAGAATGCTGGAGTGAGTTGCCATGCTCTCCTCCAGGGAATCTTCCCAATCCAGGGATTGAAATCACGCTGCCTGCAACTCCTTCATTGCAGGCAGATTCTTTACTGCTGAGCCACCAGAGAAGTCTAATACATTACATAATAGGCCACAAAGCAAGCCTCAGTAAGTTTTAGAAAATTAAAGTTATATCAAGCATCTTTTCTAGCCACAATGCTGTGAGATTAGAAATCAACTTTAAGGGAAAAAAATACAAAACTCATAAACACATGGAGGCTGAACAACACACAACAAAACAAGCAATAGATCACTGAAGAAATGAAAGAGGAAATAAAAAAATATCTGCAGACAAATGAAAACACAATATTCCAAAATCTCTGGGATGCAGCAAAAGCAGTTCAAAGGAGAAAGTTTATAATGATACAAGCTTATCTCAGGAAACAAGAAAAATCTCAAACAACCTAACCTTACACTTAAAGCAACAAGGGAAATAAGAACAAACAAAACCCAAAGTTAGTAGAAGGAAAAAATCATAAAGATCTGAGCAGAAATAAATGTATTAGAGATTAAGAAAACAGTAGAAAAGATGAATGAAACTAAAAGCGGGTTCTTTGAAAAGATAAACAAAAGTGATAAACCTTTAGCTAGACTCATCAAGTAAAAAAGGGAGAGAGCCCAAGTCAAAAAATTAGAAATGGAAAAGGAGAAGTTACAAGCAACTCCTCCACAGAAACACAAAGGACCATAAGAGACTACTATAGATAACTATATGGCAATAAAATGGACAACCTAGTAGAAATGGACAAATTCCTAGAAAGGTACAATCTCCCAAGATTGAACCAGGAAGAAACAGAAAATATGAGCAGACCAATTACAAGTACTAAAATTGAAACTATGATTAAAAACAAAAGTCCAGGACAGATGGCCTCATAGGAGAATTCTATCACACACTTAGAGAAGAGTTAACATCAATCTTTCTGAAACTATTCCAAAAAATTGAAGAGGAAAGGAACACTTCCAAAATCATTCTATGAGGCCACCATCACCTTGATACCAGAACCAAAGATACCACAATATAAGAAAATTCAGGTCAGTATTACTGATGAGCATAGACACAATAATTCTCAATAGAATAGTAGCAAGCCAAATCCAACAATACATTAAAAAATCATATACCATGATCAAGTGGTATTTCTCCCAGGGATGCAAGGATTTTTCAATATCTGCAGATCAATCAGTGTGATATACCATGTTAATAAATTGAAGAATAAAAACCATATGATCATATCAGTAGTTGCAGAAAAAGCTTTTGATAAAATTCAACATCCATTTATGATTAAAAAAAAAAAAACCTCCAGAAAGTGCACATAGAGAGAATCTACCTTAACATAATAAGGTCATATATGCCAAACCCACAGCTAACATCATATTCAATGGTGAGAAACTAAAAGCATTTCCTCTAAGATCAGGAACAAGACAAGGATGTCCACTCTCACCATTTTTATTCAAAATAGTTTTGGAAGTCCTATCCACAAAATTAGAGAAGAAAAAGATATAAAAGAGTTTCAAATTGGAAAAAAAAAGAAGTAACACTGTTACTATTTGCAGATGACACAATACTATGCATAGAAAATCCTAAAGATGCTACCAGAAAATTACTAGAGCTCATCAAAGGATTCATTAAAGCCATAGGATATAAAATTAATATACAGAAAACTGTTGCATTTTTATATACTAATAAAAGATCAGAAAGGGAAATTAAGTAAAACAATCCCACTTACCACTACACTAAAAAGAATTAAAAAGCTAGGAATAAACCTGCCTAAGGAGCATAGGATGTGTACTCCAACTGTAAGATGCTGATGAAAGAAATCAAAGATGACACAAACAGATGGAAATCTACCCGGGGTACTTGGATTGGAAGAATAACTATTGTCAAAATGACTATACTACCGAAGGCAAGCTACAGATTTAATACAGTTCAGTCGCTCAGTCGTGTCTGACTCTTTGTGACCCCATGGACTGCAGCACGCCAGGGTTTCCTGTCCATCATTATCTCCTGGAGCTTCCTCAAACTCATGACCATTGAGTCAGTGATGCCATCCAACCATCTCATCCTCTGTAATCCCCTTCTCCTCCTGGCTTCAATCTGTCCCAGCATCAGGGTCTTTTCAAATGAGTCAGTTCTTTGCATCAGGTGGCCAAAGTATTGGAGCTTCAGCTTCAGCATCAGTCCTGCCAACGAATATTCAGGACTGATTTCCTTTAGGATTGACTGGTTTGATCTCCTTGCAGTCCAAGGGACTCTCAAGAGTCTTCTCCAACACCACAGTTCAAAAGCATCAATGCTTCTGTGATCAGCTTTCTTTAGAGTCCAACTCTCACATCCATACATGACTACTGGAAGAATCACAGATTGACTAGAGAGACCTTTGATGGTAAAGTGATGTCTCTGCTTTTTAACATGCTGTCTAGATTGGTTATAGCTTTTCTTCCAAGGAGCAAGCATCTTTTAATTTCATGGCTGGAGTCACTATCTGCAGTGATTTAGGAGTCCCCCAAAATAAAGTCTCTAACTGTTTCCACTGGTTCCCCATTTATTTGCCATGAAGTGATGGGACCAGATGCCATGATCTTAGTTTTCTGAATGTTTAGTTTTAAGCCAACCTTTTTACTCTCCTCTTTCACTTTCATCAAGAGGCTCTTTAGTTCTTTGCTTTCTGCCATAAGGGTGGTGTCATCTGTGTATCTGAGGTTATTGATATTTCTCCCAGCAATCTTGATTCCAGCTTGTGCTTCCTCCAACCCAGCATTTCTCATGATGTACTCTGCATATAAGTTAAATAAGCAGGGTGACAATATACAGCCTTGATGTACTCCTTTCCCGATTTGGAATCAGTCTGTTGTTCCATGTCAAGATTTAATACAATTTCATATCAAATAACCAATTTTTCACAGAACTGGAACAAATAATTTTAAATTTTGCATGGAAACATAAAAGACCCTGAATAGTCAAAACAATCCCAGGAAAGAAGAAGAGAGCCTGAGGAATCATGCTCCTTGACTTCAGAATATAGAGTACGATACTGTACTCTACAGTATACAGTACGATACTGGCACGGAGACAGATTTACAGATCAGGAGAACAGGATAGAAAGCCTGGAAATAAACCCAAACACCTATGGTCAATTAATCTGCAACAGAGGAGGCAAGAAAATTCAATGGAGAAAAGACAATCTCTTCAATAAGTGGTGCTGGAAAAACTGACAGCTACCTGTAAAAGAATGAAATTAGAACATTCTCAAATACCACATACAAACATAAACTCAAAATTTAAAGCCAACTACTATAAAACTCCTAGAGGAAAACATAGGCAGAACACTCTTTGACTTAAATCACACTAATATCTTTTTGGATACACCTCCTATAGTAACAAAAATAAAAACAAAAATAAACAAATGGGACCTAATTAAAAACTTTTGCACATTAAGGGAAATCATAAACAAAACAAAAAGACAACCCACAGAATGGGAGAATATATTTGCAAATAAAGTGGCCAACAAGGGATAAATCTTCAAAATATACAAACTGCTCATGCAGCTCAAAATAAAAAAAACAACCCAATCAGAAAGCAGGCAGAAGATCTAAATAGACATTTCTCCAAAAAGACATACCAATGGCCAAAAAACACATAAAAAGATGTTCAACATCGTTCAGTATTAGAGAAATGCAAATCAAAGCTTCAGTGAGGTATCACTTCATATTGGTCAGAATGGCCATCATCAAAAAGTTTACAAACAATAAATGCTGAAAAGAGTGTGGAGAAAAGGGAATCTTCCTACACTGTTAGTGGGAATGTAAATTGGTATAGCTACTGTGGAGAACAGTAAGGAGGGTCCTTCAAAAAGTAAAAATAGTTGCCCTATTATCCATAGTCCCACTCCTGGACATATATCTGGAGAAAACCATAATTTGAATAGATATATGCACACTAGTGTTCATGGTAGCACTATTTACAAGAACCAAGACACGAAAGCAACCAAAATACCCATCAACAGATGAACAGATAAAGATGTGGTATTTATATACAATAAATGCTATCCAGCCACAGAAAAGAATACAGTTTTGCCATTTACAGGAATGTGGATGGACTTGGAGGGCATTACGCTCAGTGAAATAAATCAGAGAAAGATAAATACTTATGATATCACTTATATGTGTAATCTAAAAAATACAACAAACTAGTGAACATAACACAAAGAAGCAGACTCACAGATACAGAGAACAAAATAGTGGTTACCAGTCAGGGAGGCCCTGGAGAAGGCAATGGCAGCCCACTCCAGTGCTCTTGCCTGGAAAATCCCATGGACGGAGGAGCCTGGTGGGCTATAGTCCATGGGGTCGCAAAGAGCTGGACGCGACCGAGTAACTTCACTTTCACTTTCAGTGGGGGAAGGGCTGGAGGGGGCAACACAGGGGTGGTGGGGTGGGAGGTGGATACTGCTGGGTGTAGGATAGGTTCAAGGATGTATCGTCAATGAGGAACATAACCTATATTTTGTAATTACTGTAAATGGAAAGAAATCTTTAAAAATTGTATAAAAATGAAAAACAAAGTTAGCTATCCATGGGATACTAGATGTGACAGATGCCACAGACATCATTTATTTCAATTCCTTTCTCTCCCGCCTTTAATGGTTTACTTGCTTATTTTCTCACAGGTGAAGAAAAAACCCAGATAGGATTCTGGGATTCTCCCAAATCCACAGAACCAGTTAGGGACACAGCTTGGTTGACTCTGCGAGTCTTTTGTCTCCTGACACAGCATTTTATTTTTGCTTGTTTTTAAAAGTGGTGCATCATTGTCCACAAGTTTATGGGTATAACATGAAAAGGTCAACTATATTCTGAATTGGAAGACTTCCCTGGTGGTCCAGGGGCTAAGACTGCACTCCCAATGTGGGGGTCCAGGTTCCATCTCTGATCAGAGAACTAGATCCTTCATGCTGTAACTAAGGGCAAACATTTGCTACAACTAAAGTGCCATGTCCTGCCACGAAGATCAATGATCCTGTGTTCAGCAACTAAGACCTTGTGCAGCACTCCCCCCCACCACAAAAAAAAATTTAAGTTGGAACTAAGTTAAGAATTTATGCTTTTGGGAGGGGACGTATGTACACCTATGGTTAATTCACATTGATGTATGACAGAAATCAAACCAATATTGTAAACCAATCATCAAGTAAAAATTAAAAAAAATAAAAGTAATCCTCAAAATAAAAAGAAAAAAGCATTGATGCTTTCAAACTGTGGTGCTGGAGAAGACTCTTGAGAACCCCTTGGATAGTAAGGAGATCAAATCAATCAATCATAAAGGATATCAACTCTGAATACTCATTGGAAGGACTGATGATGAGGCTGAAGCTCCAGTACTTTGGCCACCTGATGTGAAGAGCCAACTCATTGGAAAAGACCCTGATGCTGGGTAAGACTGAAGGCAGAAGAAGAGGGCAACAGAGGATGAGATGGTTGGATGGCATCACTGATTCAATGGGCATGAATGTGGGCAAACTCCAGGAGATGGTGAGGGACAGGGAAGCCTGGCATGCTGCTGTCCATGGGGTTTCACAGTCGGACATAACTAGGTGGCTTAATGGAAACAATAAGATATAATTCACCATTTCATCAAGGTTTTCAAAAGAAAGACTGTGAAAATAAATTTCAGTCTCCCAGCTCCTATAAGATTAGGACCAGTGTTGTAGAATGGGGGCTATTCCGAATCCTTCCTAAGGCTGTTATAGACTGCATCTCAGGGCATACTTCCCAGAGCTTCAGGAGCTGGAGTGTTTAAGGGGACAAGAGATGATATCCAGAATGTTTAGAGTTGCTGCTTTCCAGAGCAGTTAGAATGGCCACTGCGGAAGAGAACGAAAACAGTCACGAATATTCTTGTATGCATCGTGCTCAGTCGTGTCCGACTCTTTGCAGCCTCATGCACTGTGGCCCACAAGGTCCCCCTGTCCATGGGATTTTCCAGGCAAGAATACTGGAGCGGGTGGCCATTTCCTTCTCCAGGCAATCTTCCCAACCCAGGGATCAGACCTGCATCTCTTGCACCTCCTGAATTGCAGGCGGATTCTTTATCACTGTGCCAACGGTGAAGTCCAAATACTGATGAGCTCCCTACATTTCCCCGTCTTGCATTTGACTAGCTCTGCAATAAAATATGAGTGAAAATTTTGGCTGTCACTTCTAGGTCTGTGTGATAGTGTGTTTTTTGTGTCCTGCTCAGTCCCTCTCTTACATCCCCAACCTCCAACCCACTATCCACATGGGGATAAGAGGCAAAGAATTCCAAGATGATGGTAAAAACTCTGAAAGGAGCCAGGTAACGGTCGTGGGTAAGACAACGGTCACCAGTAAAACTGCCCCACTCTGGAGGATTTCATGTGAAGAACTTTGTGCTCTCCAGGTTTGTGACTGTTTATTACAATAACTTATATTAATTGCCTAAACACAGCCAACTTTTTTTTTTCCTTTATTTATTTATTTATTTTTTCAGTGGGTTTTGTCATACATTGATATGAATCAGCCATAGATTTTTTAACTGTCTTTTAAATGTTTGTCTGTTTAAATGTTAATTTGACTCTGATGGCCTGGGAATTAACATAAAGCAGTAGCTTTAGATGAAATCAGACAATTTCTCTAATATATTGAATAATTATTTCATCATATCAAATGCAGACTTCCAGACTGTTGTGCAGTATGTAACATAATTTATCTAAAGTTTAAGCCCACAATCTTTTTTTTCTCAATAGATATTATTTTCACATTGATTACACAGTCCCTGAGTTTGTATCATATAGTTTCTCTGGTCATTAAGATATAGATATTCGAACCTATATGTGTTTCCTTCCAGAGACAGATGACTTTATAATGACTCTTTGCATGTGATTGCACATAGACTAAACTGCTGTAATGAAGAGTCCCCTCCTTCACCCCAAAACACTGATTCAAACAAGCAGGGGTTGATTTTTCTGTTATTAGTCTAGAATAGGCCCAGAGTGAGGCTGCCCAGGGCCCAGACCCTATCAATCTTGCTACTTTTCCAACCCAGGTGGAAGTAAGCTCATCAGCACCACATCTGTATGTTTGAGTCTGCATGGAGTGCAAGCAATCTCCTTCCTAAACTACATGGTGCAAAAGTTGAATTGTATCACTTCTGTTCATACTCTATTTGCTGAAACAGTCACACGTCCATCCCTGGCTGGAAAATGTGGTTTTAATCTCAGTAGCTGTGTGTCCAGACAAAACACATGTATTCTGCTATAAAAAGGAAGGAGAAGAAGGGACATAGGGATGTAGCAGTTTTTACCTGACTAACCACGTTGGTAAAAGGACAGAAATGGTATGGATCTAACAGAAGCAGAAGATACTAAGAAGAGGTGGCAAGAATACACAGAAGAACTGTAGAAAAAAGATCTTCACAACCTAGATAATCACGATGGTGTGATCACTCACTTAGAGCCAAACATCCTGGAATGTGAAGTCAGATGGGCCTTAGAAAGCATCACTATGAACAAAGCTAGTGGAGGTGATGGAATTCCAGTTGAACTATTTCAAATCCTGAAAGACGATGCTGTGAAAGTGCTGCACTCAATATGCCAGCAAATTTGGAAAACTCAGCAGTGGCCACAGGACTGGAAAAGGTCAGTTTTCATTCCAATCCCTAAGAAAGGCAATCCCAAAGAATGCTCAAACTACCTCACAATTGCACTCATCTCACACGCTAGTAAAGTAATGCTCAAAATTCTCCAAGTCAGGCTTCAGCAATACGTGAACCATAAACTTCCACATGTTCAAGCTGGTTTTAGAAAAGGCAGAGGAACCAGAGATCAAATTGCCAACATCTGCTGGATCATTGAAAAAGCAAGAGAGTTCCAGAAAAACATCTATTTCTGCTTTATTGACTATGCCAAAGCCTTTGAGTGTGTGGATCACAATAAACCGTGGAAAATTCTGAAGGAGATGGAAATACCAGACCACCTGACCTGCCTCTTGAGAAACCTGTATGCAGGTCAGGAAACAACAGTTAGAACTGGACATGGAACAACAGACTGGTTCCAAATAGGAAAGGGAGTACATCAAGGCTGTATATTGTCACTCTGCTTATTTAACTTATATGCAGAGTACATCATGAGAAACGCTGGGCTGGAGGAAGCACAAGCTGGAATCAAAATTGCTGGGAGAAATATCAATAACCTCAGATATGCAGATGACACCACCCTTATGGCAGAAAGTGAAGAGGAACTAAAAAGCCTCTTGATGAAAGTGAAAGAGGAGAGTGAAAAAGTTGGCTTAAAGCTCAACATTCAGAAAACTAAGGTTATGGCATCTGGTCCCATCACTTCATGGCAAATAGATGGGGAAAACAGTGGCAGCCACCTCAGATTTTATTTTGGGGGGCTCTAAAATCACTGCAGATGGTGCCTGCAGCCATAAAATTAAAAGACGCTTACTCCTTGGAAGGAAAGTTATGACAAACCTAGATAGCATATTAAAATGCAGAGACATTACTTTGCCGACAAAGGTCCACCTAGTCAAGGCTATGGTTTTTCCAGTGCTCATGCATGGATGTGAGAGTTGGACTGTGAAGAAAGCCGAGCGCAGAAGAATTGATGCTTTTGAATTGGGGTGTTGGAGAAGACTCTTGAGAGTCCCTTGGACTGCAAGGAGATCCACCCAGTCCATCCTAAAGGAGATCAGTCCTGGGTGTTCATTGGAAGGACTGATGCTGAAGCTGAAACTCCAATACTTTGGCCACCTGATGCGAAGAGTTGACTCATTGGAAAAGACCCTGATGCTGGGAGGGATTGGGGGCAGAAGGGGACGACAGAGGATGAGATGGTTGGATGGCATCACCGACTCGATGGACATGAGTTTGAGTAAACTCCAGGAATTGATGATAGACAGGGAGGCCTGGCGTGCTGAGATTCATGGGGTTGCAAAGAGTCGGACACGACTGAGCGACTGAACTGAACTGAACCACATTGGGACTTTCAGCCACATTTGACTATCAGAAGGAATCTGTCATATTTTGTACTCAGTTCAGTTCAGTTCAGTCGCTCAGTCGTGTCCGACTCTTTGCGACCCCATGAATCGCAGCACGCCAGGCCTCCCTGTCCATCACCAACTCCCGGAGTTTACTCAGACTCATGTCCATGGAGTCGGTGATGCCATTCAGCCATCTCATACTCTGTCATCTCCTTCTCCTCCTGCCCCCATTTTGTACTATTCTACAGTAAATACCCTTGCAAATGAAAATCATTGACATCCCCTGAAATAATAAATAATACCTTTATTATCATATGGCAATCCTTTATTTCTTCCAATTTCCAAGGAATGAAGGCATGGAACATGTACTTTCCTACAATACTTTTTTAATGTGTTGCTCTATGAGCCTTCATGTATTTTCTCTTGAATTTAGGAATTTCTGAAGGCAGGAGACTAGTCAAAAGACTTGTCATTGACCAATCAGAATGGGTGCCAGGGGTAAACAGAAGGGACGCCCATACAGGCACCTACCAGCTGAGAGTCAGTCCTGTCTAGGGTGGGGAAAACTCAGCAGGAATTTGTTTAGAGTGAAATGAAGAGTCTCATGGAAATAATTTATCCTCAGGGAAGTGAAAGCAGAAATTCAAAAGTTTGGCTTGGAAGAAGGGAGACTGTGCATTGTCTGTCACTCAATATATATATATTTCCCTCCTTCCCAATAAAAATAAAAGTCTTTATAGGCTATGGGAACAAAGATGTCAGTAACATGGTAGTGATGCAATGGAAAGATTCCATGCTGGGATCTTTGGCAGTATCAAGAGACAGCGCCCTTCAATCAGACAACAATGTCCGCAGCGTCTGGCATCAGCATGCTGAGAGCTGCAGCAATGGGGATGCGGCTGTGCCTTGGGTGGGGGTCAGAAGCAGGAGACCCCTCCGTGATCACAGGAGCAGAGCTGCTGCATAAGAACTGGCATTAACAGAAGATTTTGCAGAAAAGTGGAGCAAGAGAGGAGGGAATTCTTGAGTGGTCAAGAATCCTGAAGGTGGTTTGATATGGAATGTGTGTGTGGTTCCCATTGGACTCTCAGAAATATTTGAGAGGAAGTTGAGAAAATCAGGAATTTGTTCCTACAAGATGGATGGGAGTGAAGACAGGGACAGGCTGTTAAGTGAAATTTACTGTGACACTTTCTCTACCCTCTCTCCCTGTTTTCTTAATAAGGACTCACAGCTAGAGTTCTGGATCTATTTGATCTAGGACTTGAGGCCTCATCTGGTAGAGCTCCAAGCCTTGCTGCCTGTCCCCCTTGGCCTTTGTCACTGATTTGTCTAGCCTCTCAGAGGGGGGAAGGGCTCCAGCCTGGCACGCTTTTCATTCAAGGAATAAGCATCCTGAGGCTAAAATTAATGATCCTCTCCACTAAAGTATCCCCCATTTCATTTAATTTCATTGTTTCTTCTGTTACCTTGGCCACTCTGGGCATTTGCTGCTTCTGATTCAAGGCTCTAATGACAAAATGGAAACCACACTATTAAGTAATTTCTTCTAATCTTTGTAGAATAGAATTTTCTACCCTAATGATGTCTGCCTATCATTAGTCTTGCCTCTTAACTTTAACCTCTTAATTTTATTTGGCAAAACATCTCACCAGAGGGAAGAATGTAAAAGTCACTTTATAAACTGGCTTATGAAATGATTTGAGATTGGCTTAGTTGTGGTGTATTAAAGATGTTTTAACAAGTGTATTTCATGGTAGAAAGATTAAGGACAATGGCATAAACTCAGATCATGATCCCTAAATAGAAAGAAAAAAAAGAAAGAAAGAAAAGAGTGCTGTGATGAACTGGGTGCTATACCAAGCCCTGAAGGTACAATGGAGAATAAAACAGACATGAATTTTCACATTGTTCCCTAGGTCTCTAGTTTCATGTTAGTATAATTCCATTTTGGGCAGAAAAATCAGGCTTTAAAAAGTCAAATGGACTTCCAAAATTTAAATTTCTTAGTTTGGAATTCTAGATCCCAACAATTAGGCCACAAAATATCTTGAGAAGTGAATTTTCTTCTGGTTAGTTTGAGACAAACCAATTGACTCTTTGAAAAACTGTCACAATTACCAACCTGGTCCCAGGTTGTTCTCTTCTCTTGGAATTCCTGGCCTGCTACTTGTCCTGAGGCAAGTCTCTCCATCTTTAAAACCTAGTTCAATGATGCATCTTCCTAAAACCTTTGCAAATAGATGTAGTCTCATTTGTATCATGGTTAAATCCAACATCACAGTTACTCTGACTTAATTAAATTACCATTAGCTTACACATTGCAATTAGGTGAATTAGAAAAAAGTACTTCTTCAAGATACTTTACTTTCATCTATTGGAAAATTGTTGTAATATGATACAACAAAATAATTATAGTCATTTGTAAAAAAAAGTTACAACCATACAAATCTACTGTATCTAAGACATATAAGAAGTCCGCTAGATTCTGTTGGCCCTTAGATGGTCACCCAGGTTTTACTTACTAGGTTGTGATTTGCCATTGTTCATGGTCAGTGGTGTGCTAGTGAGTTCTGAATACCTGGCTCCCCGGGAAAATCAACCAATGAACCAACCAGCCAATCCTGATTTATAGTGCTGCTGCTGCTAAGTCGCTTCAGTCGTGTCCGACTCTGTGCGACCCCATAGACGGCAGCCCACCAGGCTCCCCAGTCCCTGGGATTCTCTAGGCAAGAACACTGGAGTGGGTTGCCATTTCCTTCTCCAGATTTATAGTGTTAGCTGATATCAAATTACCAAGATGACATCAACTGGCTTGCAAAATCCGTGAAACTTTAAAAATTGGCTCTCATGAGATAGTGCTGACTCCAGTACATAATGGGCTTGGCTTTGCTAATTCACTTTTGATATCTACAGAACTCAATAAATATTGACCTAGCAGTCCCACTCCTGGGCCTATATACCAAGAAAACGATTTTGTCAAAAAGACGCATGCACGCCAATGTTCAGTGAAGCCCTATTTACAATAGAGAGTACACAGAAGCAATCTAAATGTCCATCAACAGATGATGGAAAAAGAAGAGGTGGTCTATACATACAATGGAATATTAGTCATAAAAAGGAATGAAATCGGGTCATTTGTAGAGACGTGGACGGACCCGGAGTCTGTCATACAGAGTGAAGTAATTCTAACAGAGAAAACAAATCAAATATCATATATTAACCATACATGTGGGATCTAGAAAAATGGCACTGATGAACCTATGTGCAGGGTAGGAAGAGAGACATAATTTGGACACATGAACATATACACTCCCATGTGTAAAATAGATCGCCAGTGGGAAGCTGCTAATAGCACAGGGATGACCTGTAAGAGTGGGGTGAGGGTGCGTATGAGAGGGTGGTCCAAGGGGGAGGAGACATCTACATACATCCCGCCGATTCATTTTGTGGTACAGCAGAAACCAACACAGCACTGTAAAGCAGCTATACCCCAACAAAAAACATAAAAAAATAAAACTCTCAGAAAAACACATTTGGGAAATGCTTCATGACGTTGGATTTGACAATGATTTCTTTAACACCAAAAGCACAGGCAATGAAAGAAAATAGATAAAGTAAGCCATATAAAAATTAAAAACTTTTGTGCATCAAAAATTATAGTGTCAACAAAGTAAAAAGGCAACTCATGGAATGGGAGAAAATATTTGCAAACCATGTATCAGATACTCAACAAGAAATCAGCCTGATTAAAAAATGGGCAAGAGATTTGAATAGACATTTCATCAAAGAAGATATACAAATAACCATTAAGTAAGTGAAAGGATGCTCAACATCAGTAATAATTTTTCTAAAATGCAAATGCAAACCACAATGAGATACTATTTCACACCCATAAGGATGGCTACTGTGAAAACCAAAATAAAACAGAAGAAAGTAACAAGTGTTGGCAAGGATGTGGAGAAATTGGAACCCTTGTGCAGCTGGTAGAAATGTAAAATGGTGTAACCACTAAGGAAAACAGTACGGCAGTTCATCAGAAAATTAAACAGAATTACACATCCTGCAATTTCGCTACTGGGTATACACCCAAAAGAATTGAAAGCAAGGTCTCAAAGAGATATTTGCACACTCATGTTCATTAGCAGCATTATACAATAGCCAAAGCAGAATCAACTTAGGTTTTCATATTGAAATGTGAAGGGATTAATAAAATGTGGCATATATATGCATATGCATATCTATATATATATGCATATATGTATATGGCATATATATATATATATATATATAGAGAGAGAGAGAGAGAATGAATTACTCAATCTTAGAAAGGAAATTCTAATGCTTGCTGCAACATGAACCTTAAGGACATTATACTATGTGAAATCAGCCAGAAAACTAGAACAAACATATTTCATTTATATGAGGTACCTAGAGAAGTCACAACCATACAGACACAAAGTAGAATGGATGTGGCCAGGAGCTGAGGGAAGGGACGAATAGAGAGTTATTGTTCAATGGTTTTGTAGTTTCAGTTTGGTAAAATAATAAGGTTATGGAGTTGGGTGGTGGTGACAACGTGAATGTCCCTAACACCACAAAATTGCGACACTTAAAAATAGTTAAGATGGTAAATTTTATGTTATAGATATTTTACCACAATTGAAAAAACAAAACAAAACCTTTGACTAGTAGAAGTTAAGCTCTTAAATTGCATTTCAGAGTCTCTGAATGAGTACCTAAATGCAACTGGCTGAGTACACCCGCCAAAAAAGCAGACAGTGCCTGCCTTCCTAGAGCTGTCTGTCATCAGCCAGCACTTAAGTAGCCTCAGGGAAAAAAATTTAAAAAAAATTAAAATGAAGAAGCCTTAAGCAATGCAAATACGAAACTTACAGGTACTGCACCTGAAAAAAATCAAGAATATGCTTGGCATTGCTATCAAGGACAACAGCATTTGCCAGTGTAACTATCTCTTTAATGTTTGAGCACTGGGGTAATATATCTTTTTTACGACACACTTCTGAGGCTGAAGTACAGAGGTTTCTGAGAACATAGCAATTCATTAGCTTGCCTAAGGTAAAAATAATACCTATAAATAAACTTTCAGGAAAACGCAATGTGCCAAGTGCAGTAAAATTTCAAGGCTGTCTTATGTCTAAGTATTTCTTCAGTTCTGGGTTTCTATTTTCTCAAAGCTTTGCCTAAACAATTTACATTTTAGCTACTTTAGTAGATAAAGCTATAAATATTTTCCTGACATATTAGTGCTTATACAAGGAAGGTCCTCTTCACGGTTAATTAGTTTGCATGCTGAGATGAGAGGTGGGTGATAGGCAAGGCTCATTAAGTGTCAAACACCTAACTTCTATAAGATAGATTATGTTTATTTTATAAAGGCCAGTGTTGGACTCTTTGCATGAGTGAATCAATTATGACTACGCACATTAGTTGAGAATAATGGCAACTCATATCTAGTTATCTCAAACTGGTGTTGTATCCATATATTTCACTATCTAATAACAGATAAGTGAAGAATAATAAATATCCTTTGTCCAACCTTTTACAGTTGTATATATCTTGTTATTAGAAGATAATAGCGAATATTTATATCATGCATTTTCTGTAGCTGCTGCAACAAATTAACACAAAGTTATGACTTAAAACAACATAAATTCGTTACATTACAGTTCTGTAGATCAGAAATCGGAAAGTGGTTTCCCTGGGCCAAAATGGTCCCTGCTTGTCCGGTCCCTCCTGAAAGTGCTAGGAAAGAATCCACTCCCTCACCTTTTCCAGCTTCTAGAAGCTGCCTTCACCCCTTACCTCATGACCCTCTTTGTTTATCTTCAATCATCTACAGCTGGTCATTTTCTCATATTGCCTGGCTCTGAGTTCTACCTCTAGCTTCCCTTTTAAGAACCCAGGTGATTACACTGGACCTACCCGTACAACCCAGGATACTCTCACCTTAAGATCAGCTGATCAGCAAACTTAATTCCATCTGCAAACTTTAATTCACCTTTACCCCATGCCCTCGCATCTTTACAGGTTCTGGAAATTAGGATGTGGATCTCTTTGAGTGGGGAGAGGGGCGTTGTTCTGCCTACCACAGAATCACAGGACAAAAATACATTTACATTTTTACACTCTACTTCTGAGCAAATTAAGTTTCAAAGGAGTTAAATAGCTTTCCCAAGATTTCTGTGCCAATGCCATTTTCCGAGCAAAGTAAAGGTACTTGCATAACTGTTTTCCCCCAGATTATCATTTCACTCAAAACTTCAATTTTGTTTTGAGTGTGCTGCTTTTGCTTTTTTTTTTACCGTTGAAGAAATCTTTTGCTATTTAAAGGATTGCACGTTTTTTGCCTTTTCTGTTTCAAGAGAGTCTAGAGAGAAAAATGATTCGACAGGGATTAAGTAAGCGACTCACCTAGAGCAACAGAACAAACAATATGGTAAAAATAAAAATAAAATTCTAGTCTTTAAGCCAAAAGCCCTCATGTTTTTAAAGACCTACAGGTTTAATCAAGATATTAAATTTCAGTGTAGTTGAAAATACAATTTTCTGGCAACTGGTACAGTAACCTTTCCATAGAGGTATGTGTAATTATGACCATTTTGAAGAATAAATGGAAACTTGCTTACTGTGTCAGCATTTGGCTAGTCCTTGCCCTGTGTGTCCCTGGGTCTCTATGGAGCACTCTGGATTCAAATTTTTCCACAACACTGTGACCTAGTTCTTCTGCACTGTAATATCTTTAGCCATCTCCAAAAGGTTCGATTTGCAAAACATTCAATCTGCCTGACTTCTGGTTTAGAAAAGGCCTTGATCTTTACTGATTTTAATTCTGAGATGAGGAAATGCAGAGAAATTATTTGCTTAATTCCGTGATTTAGCAACAGAACTGGAATGAGGAGTATTCTAAATTCCCAGTAATAGAAACAAATGTTATCTCTATCACACAAATTCTGGCAAATGCAAGAAATGCACAGAACTTCTTTCAAAGTAAAATGATAGTGAATAAACTTTGAGAATAGTTGAAGATAGTTGTGGGAGGGGGAAGCCCTTTTCTTGGTACAGGACATGTCAGGAGCTGTGAATAATGAACGATTGTGTCAGAGTGCATACTCCCCTTGGCTGTGTGCTTCCAGAATTAGCACTGCTACCTAGAGTAATCGGGTTCTTACGTACTTTAGTTGCCTTATTTTGTATGAGGTTGCTGTGTGCCGAGTTGCTCAGTCATGTCGAACTCTGTGACCCCGTGGACTGTAGCCCACTAGGCTCTCTGTCCATGGAATTTTCCAGGCAAGAATACTTAAATGGGTTGACATTTCCTACTCCAGGGTCACACAGCAATATTCTTTATCTCATTTTCCAATTGTCAAAACCCCATTCATCCTGTCAAGTACAACATATTGCTTCTATCAGAATGTCTTTGCCATACTAGGAAAATCCCCTGAATTCTCAAGTTGTGTTTTCTCTCTATTTCTTGGCACATCACACATTCAGCTGTATAAGTCTTTGTGTACATTTTAATGTCTGTACTAAAAGTCCATCTATTTTCATTTATTTTTATCTTCTAATGATCCTACTAGAAGGTAATCTTCTAAGGACTTTTTTACATGCAATATACTGCATCACACATAGGGGTGGTCAACATTTGGTCAATGAATAAGTGAATGTGTGTAATGGACAACTGCAGTGCCCACCAAAGAGTATCACTTTGTCTTGCTTTTTTCCTATTTTTGTTTCTAATAGAGTACCTCAAATATAGCATATGTTCAATAAGTGTTTACTGCTATAATTGTTTAAAGCACTAAATATTCTTTTAAAAATAACAAAGTTATATAACAAAGGTTATATAAAGTAATAAATTGGAAACTATATTGTTTCTTATAAAAGATAATTGTTTTGCTAAGACATGGCAAAAGATAGAATCCTGGTGAAAACTAATGAATAAAATTACTTAAGCTTCAAAAAAAAAAAAGATGTTTTGGGAATTTTAGCTATAAGTGAGTTGATATTGATAGACTAAAATCCATTTTATAGTGATATAGAAAACTGATAGTAAATTTATATAGACTTTGGACTTCAACATATCTTGATTTGGTCCCTGGCCTTGTCATTTACTATCTTTGTGAATTTGGGCAAATTAAACTCTCAAACTCAAATTCACCATCTATAAAATAGGAATATTAACATTAACTCACAGGGAAGTTACAGTAAATGGAAACTTCATACAAACAACCTAAATCATGGGCCTTACTCATAATAAAATATATTCTCTTCCTTCCCACCCTCTTATTGAAAATGTGTTTCTTAAATATTGAATCTAAGTAAAATGCATGTCTTCATTTGACACATTCAGAATTTAATATGCACAGTATAATCCAAACTGAGGCATTTTGCAAAGTTTTAAAGAAATGTCTAGTATAGCTGGCATTTGGGACATCTGTGTCTTGCTTTCTCTTCTAGGGACAGTGCTTTTCTTCTTTTGGGAAACTGCCCTTCTCCTACTCCATAGGGAATCAATGATCATAACTTCTACAACCTCTTCACTTCCCCATGACCTATTCACATGGGTAGGCATGTTTCCAAAATGGACCAACTGGTTTTCGCCAGGATTTGTCACGTGCATTGTAGCTAGAGGCTGTAGTTCCCCTAGGAAGGAAGCAGAGACTCTGAGCCGGTCATGGTTGGCCAGCAAGGTTTCCTTTTGGCAAAGCTGACTGGCAATCCTAAAGTAAGCCACATGGAAAGAAGCCCCAGTTGCTCTTGTTCTTTAGTTGCTTAGTCAAGTCCAACTCTTTTGCGACCCCATTCACTGTAGCCAACGGGGCCTCTCCATCAATGGGATTTCCCAGGTAAGAATACTGGAGTGGGTTGCCGTTTCCTACTCCAGGGGATCTTCCTGACCCAGGGATCAAACCCACATCTCCTATACTGACAGGCAGATTCTTTAACTTTGAGTCACCTGGTACTCCTACTATCCCAAATTTGATTATGGGATCAACACAATCTCCAGTTTGGGCTAAACTAGAGTTTGAACTTCACATTTATAACTAAAGTCAAATATAAGCAGTGGCTGACCTAGAATTAGCTGTATGCTGGTGTCTCCTCCTGCTCAATCTCTGCACATTAGCATCTGAGGCCTGGTAAAGCATTGAAGTCTGATCACTGTAGTTTACTGCCTTCTGTTTCAGTCCTAGACTGCACCGTTAACTTTGGTCAGTGTCTGGCAAATGATAGCATTCTGTATGGAGGGAAATCAACGGGAGAGTGTGGCCAGATCGGTCCTTTAGCATTTTCAGGGGGAAAAAAAACCCAAGCAGACCTTCCTAGAGCACATCTCTGTTCTCACAGAACCACTTCAAGCAGTCAGTGGGAAGTCCATCAAAATCTCCTGCCCTATGTTAGGCAATGTGTGTAGAAGCTACTTCGTAAATCTGAGATCTAGCCTGTTTTGTGTGTGCTTGTGTGGCAAGGCAGGTGAAGATGAGGGAAGGAAGCTCCTGATTCAGATTTTCTGCACTGAATTCCTTGGATCTAAGTAGACTGAGATACCAAACTGACTAGCTTCTTAAATAAATCAACATAGCTTAAATCCAGGGGAATTATATTTCTCTTTTTTGGTCATTCCCCCCCCCCCCCACATCATTCTTTTCCTTTCATCTTTGCTCCCGTACTTCCTCCTTTCTTCCAAATGGCAAAATGTACCATTTTCACATTATAGAAATATTTAAAATGCAAGAAAAAAAGGAAATAAGAACCACCTGCAGTATCATCAACTGGAGATATTCCCTGCTAATTTCTGGCATATATTCTTCCAACTCTTTTCCTATGCAACTGCTTTTAAACATGATTGAATCATAATGCATACTCAGCACTGTGTCCTTTTCATATTTTCTTTGAACAAATCTAAACATTTTCTGCTGTTCATTTTTTCCTTTGGTATCATGGATAAAGATGTGGTGACCATTTTAGCATTCACTGCATCTTTGACAACATATTGTAGGGAACAGAGAGCTTGGCGAGCATATGTGTTGAAGGATTAACACCAAGGTAATCAATATTCTTGCCTGAAAGATCCCACGGACAGAGGAGCCTGGCAGCCCACGGGGTCGCAAAGAGTCGGACAAGACTGAGTGACTTCACTTTCAACCAATAATCCAGGTACTTGACAAAATCAATAATCCATTTTTGTCTTCTTGGATGTAGAGTAGATTTTCAGAATGCATTAGAATTTGAGATGATCAGGTCAGAAATGACAGCAAGTGCATTTACCAAAGTCGAATCAGATGTGACCTGAAAAAATGATTGTTAGTTTTGGCCAGAAGTATAAAAATTAGTCATAACGGCTAGATGTCATCTTTCTTCACTCCCCAAGCTGAGAGTCCATCCTTGTTTCCAGCAAGAGCCAATGTCCATTCTTCTGCTAGACTTCGCTTGTACAACCTAGAGGACCTGCTTTGTCAAACAAAATAGAAGCAGTTTGGCCATGAGGTTGAAAATGCTAGTAGTTATTTCTCACTGTTTTAGAGGAAATGCAAAAACAAACAATCCCCCTCCCCCAAACAAATAAACAAAGGAGTTGAAATTAAGACAGCATTGTTAAAGACTAGAATGCAGTAAACATGTGCCCCTTGGACACCAGTCACATGCGGGTTCTCTCTTCACCTGATCTACCAAAAGTCAAGTCTCAGTTCTGGTACATTGCACAAAAACACTTTGGTTTCTGCCTAAGTCATCTGATTATACCTGTAATTCTCTATAGCATTTGGCAACCTTTTTTCTTAACTTCTGAAAACAAATCAGATCAGAAAACTATGGTATCTTTGCGAGATAGGTGTGGTGAAAACAAGAAAATACAAGTCAAATAGCATCTGTCATTCATTTTTAAAAGATTCAATTTGAAGCTAGCAGGAAGTATAAGATTACAGTGACAAATGCTCCGTTTAGCCTTAATGGTTTTCCAGGCATAAAAGCTGTGAGGGTTTACATGAGAGGTGGTGGGGAGGCTGGAACAGAGGCTAGAGATAAGAGCAATAGTATGAAATATATGTGTTTTCACTATATATTTTTGGGACTGGAACCTGAAAACAAAGGACTCCTCTCCCAGGAGAGCATCCTTTCCACTTTGCTCCTAGAATTTATGCAGACAGTGCAGCACGGAGCAGGCACCTCACCAAAGTTGTTGCCAAGAACTTTTTCCTACCTTCATTCCTGAGTAACATCAGCCCCCAACTCAGTGTCTCAGCTTATGAACTCTTTTCTTGACCAGGATTCAAGCATGGTTAGACTTATATGTGAGATCATTACAGACAGCTTTTATCTGATGGGATAATACCAAGTGATTGGGCATAGTTAAGAGAGACCATATCATCCCATACAACTCAACACAGAGCCACGTACAATGAATGATGTCCACATGTGTGACGGGTGGGGAGGTACTGGTGTTCTGACTTTGGTCTATCTGGCAGTCTTCTATTTCTAGAGATAAAAAGACCCAGGCACTAGAGATTTCATAAGGATGGGAGCCTGATGTTTTTAAGAGCTGGCAGTGGGGAGAGTCCAGTGCTTTATTATAATCTGTACTAGCTGCTCTTCAGTTCTGGTTCTTCAGCTGTTCTGACAGTATGAAAATTAAATAATTCAGAGATAGCTTTTCTCTTCAGAGCAGGATACTCCAACTATTCATATTACTTGGGAATGTTTCACATTTTTTAAAAGGAAATATACACATAAGTATTTTATTCACAATAAAAGTGGAAGTGATAAAGGAGGAAAAGATGAGGTAGTTGTCCTTGGAAGAGTGAAGTTGACAGTTTGGAGAAGGGGCTTCTCAGGCACTAGTAATGTTGAGTTTCTCAGAGTCCTAGGCTACAGGAAGTGTTCAGCTGAAGAAAGTTCACTGAGTTGTATGCTTATGCTTTATGAAATTTTGGTATATATATTTCAAAACCATTAAAAAATGTAAACAGGCATTTTTCAAGGGGTAGGAAAACCAACACTGGTATTTTGGATATTCCATTTTCATGTTTCACTAGGAAAAATAAGGATTTTGGACCTCTTCTGTAAAATATTACTCAAGTAATGAACCGAACTAGCCAACAGGACAGGAAAAGAGAACAGAAAAGCCTCAAGAACTCAACTGCTCTCAGGGATGAGATCTCTGCTCCCAGAACTCTAGGTGAGTTAGAATTTTAGAAACAAGCCCACGGGATATGCAGAAGCCTCTTATTTCTATTCAGAAATGCACTTCCAAAGCTGGACGGCTGGCACAATAAGCTTAGTGAATAATGGGTTCACAATTTCAATTTATTATCAAAATATTTCCATCATGACAAATCTGAAAAGACAGGAGATGCAGAGCTACATAAATGCAGTTGTGCCCTTTTATCATAGCCTCCCTCAGAGAAGATTTCATTTTGAAAATCCTGCTTATACACTACAACTCTTATGTACCTCTAGCCAACTGTCCAGGGGCAGTTTTTAACCCAAAGTTTGTGCTTAAAGCTTTTCATCAATATGATTTATAAGTTTAAAAAGTCTCAAATCTTTATCTGTACATCACTTTACAGACCTTGTTGGTTCATTAACTATTTATCTTGGTCTGAAGCTTCAATATTCAATGGCTACTTATAATAACAATTATTTAGTCATAAATGTAGTTATAATTAAATATAAAAATTATTATTTATACATTACTACAAATCTCTTAAAAAGACCAAGTTTTGAGAGAGAACAAGAAACTGCTTAGAAAATTGCAGGGAGCCTCAAGAATCTCATTATCAGTGAAAGCAGGTACAGCAAAAAACAGTTTTAGACATTCATTTTAGCCCTAAGAGTGCTTAGAATACTCTCAGAATGAATAACTGATGACTGGTAAAATTAGATTAGAACTATGTTGAGTCCCAAGGCCCCAATATGTATAAGAATTCTTTGGAAGAGTTCTGAAGGAGTGTAAATGTTGCAAAAAAAGGTAAAAATAGGTACACAGGCTTCATGTTCTTAACTCTTAGCTACTGCTATACTTTTGGGGCCAAGTGAACTATTCTACCTCTTCTTTCTCCCTTAGATTAGAAATTCCAGTCCACCTCAAGAGACAACATCAAATTGGCAGATCATATGGGAAACTGAAATGAACAGTAATATTCTGTCTAGAGATTAAGCATAATTTATACAGTGAGAATGAGTGATTTGATAGACATTAGACCCCTCCTCCCTCCACGCCTTTTCCAGAATAACCTAACTTCATTTTTATTGCCATGTTCTCACCCCTGTGAACTACGTCCATGTAATCAGTGACCTCTCTGACCCCTTCTCTCTCGGATAGAGTTCCCCATTTCTGTGATTTGGGCAAGTTTAGCCAAGGGTTGCACCGCTTCTTCTGAAGATTACCAAACACGGCATTTCTTTTCTGGATTCATGTATGAATTCTTGCGACAATGGAAGGCTTCTGAAAACTGAGGAGAGTTCTGCAAAGTCCCAATAATCCTGGAAACAAACAGAAATCACCATCAGCATTTGATACTCATGTCCACACCATGTAAGAGCTCTACAGAATTTATGTAGATCAAGTGAATGAGTTTGGAACTTTCAGTTTAAAAGGAAATTAAAACAAAACAAAAAAACTGGTAGAATGAGCCCACTCCTTTTCATTAACAGAATGTTTAAACAGAGATATGGTAAACTACAGGGGTTAAGTACACAGATTTTGAAGACAGACCACATGCTCTAAATCCCAGTAATGAGCTGTTTTTATTTAGCCTGTCTGTGCCTCAGTTTCCTTTTCTATAAAATGCGTGTAATATTACCTGCATCTTAAGCTTGGTTTGAGGAGTTAATTTATAAATACTCTATATATGTGGTGGTAGGATAAATGAATAATTCAAACTTGGAAGTGCAGTTATTTTAAGAAGAATCTGGTCAAAGAATAAAATTATGACGTCTTAAAAAGCAGAGACATTACTTTGTCAACAAAGGTCTGTCTAGTCAAAGCTATGGTTTTTCCAGTGGTCACTTATGGATGTGAGAGTTGGACCATAAAGAAAGCTAATTGCTGAAGAATTGATGCTTTTGAACTGTGGTGTTGGAGAAGACTCTTGAGAGTCCCTGGGACTGCAAGGAGATCCAACCAGTCCAACCTAAAGGAGATCAGTCCTGGGTGTTCATTGGAAGGACTGATGCTGAAGCTGAAACTCCAGTACTTTGGACATCTGATGCGAAGAACTGACTCATTGGAAAAGACCCTGATGTTGGGAAAGATTGAATGCAGGAGGGGAAGGGGACGACAGAGGATGAGATGGTTGGATGGCATCACTGACTCAATGGACATGAGTTTGAGTAAACTCTGGGAGTTGGCGATGGACAGGGAGGCCTGGCGTGCTGCGGTCCATGGGGTCACAGAGTTGGACACGACTGAGTGACTGAACTGAACTGAACATATCTTGAAAGGTATCACAGTGTAACTTTATGATAGACTTTAAATAGGTATCTGTTGATTTAATAGGGAAGATAACAATTATTTTCCTTTCCCCCTCAAAGAACACCATAGATATCAGAAACTGGATTTAGCCTGAGTAACTGGGAAGTGTTGGCAAAATGCCAATTTCCTTTTATCTCTGAACCCCAATGGGTAAAAACAACACTGTCCAACCCACTATTGGCACCAAGCAGTATTTGAAGCGCATGGGTCAGTACAGTGATGGAGAGGTGATGTTTTCCCATCAACCATGAACCAGCTCCTTCCCTTCTCTTTCCACTGGGACCATCCCACCTCAGCCACCTTGGGTTGGGGGCGTGGGGTTAGGAGGCAAGCAGACTGGAGTGGTCAGAAGACTATGAACATGTTCTAAGGTGCTGAGATCTGCCTACACGGCAGATATATGAATTGCATTACTGTTGCTGTTTAGTTCCTAAGTTGTGTCCGACTCTTTGAGACCCGGGGACTGTGGCTCATCAGGATCCTCTGTCCATGAGATTTCTCGGGCAAGAATACTGGAGTGGGCTGCCATTTCCTTTTTGAACTGTATACATCCCAGCATTTCTCTCCCCCTCTAACCCATTCTCCACACAGCAGTCAGAGTGATGCTGTAAGTCAGAAAGAGAAAAACAAATATGGTAGATTAATGCATATATGGGGAATCTAGAAAAATGGTACAGATGAATCTATTTGCAAAGCAGAAATAGGGACACAGATGTAGAGAACAAACCTATGGACACCAAGCAGGAAAAGGAGGGGTCAAATGAATGGGGAGACTAGGATTGACATGTATACACGACTATGTATAAAACAGACGACTAATGAAAACCTAGCGTATAACACAGGGAGCTCTACTTAATGCTCTGTGGTGACCTAAATGGGGAGGAAATCCAAAAAAGAGGGGATATATGTATCACAGATTCACTTTGCTGTACAGCAGAAAATAGCACAACATTGTAAAACAACTATGCCCCAATAAAAATTCTAGAAGTATTTAAATCAGTAATTCTTTTACTTATAACCTTCTAGGGACTTGAAGAAAATCCAAACTCCTCTCCATCATCTCCAATGTCCTGATGGCCCCAGCCTACCTGCCAGCCTCCTCATGGTCTGTTTCCCCTATTCCCCATTAGGCTCAAACTACATGGATCCACCTTACATTATGCAAACTGGCTAAGCTCTTGCCCTTGTCTGGCCCTACTGTGCCTGCCGACCCCACTCCCTGCAAAGTTACTCCCCAGTGACCATGCGGTTAACTCCACATTGACTATGTGGCTAACTCCCCATTGACCATGCGGCTAACTCCTCAGCCCCTGCTTCAACACATCATCTTAGAAGCCTTCTTGGAATACTGTCCATGTGAGCCCCTCTCACTGTACCAGCCCCATCACAGCACTTGTCATGAAATGTGATGATTTTTTTCTCCTTCTCTCCTTCCTGACATACTCTCGACACTGTAATCTCAATGAGGACAACATATGGAGTATACTTTGCTCCCTGCTGCTCCCCCACAGCTTAGCACAGTCCTCTTTTATTGCAGAACTCCAGAAATAATGAATGAGCCTGTCACCTGGTCACGGTGATTACATGTAGAGAGTAACAGGACATTATGAAGAAAAGCAAAGCTCAGTGTTTTTGGTTTATTTGTTACAATGAACCAACAGGAGGAAAAGAAAGCATTTCCTCCCCCTATTTCATTCCACATCGAATTTGGAAAAGTCCTACTTCCTAATGTGTAACCCATCACCACATCAGTTATTTCTCAAATTTCCCATTCAGGGAGGATGTAAACTTTTTTGGTTGTATGTTTTTGAGGACTCCTAGAGCAATCTTGGGACTACCCTGGAGGCTCAGACAGTAAAGAACCCACCTGCAATTCCAGAGATGCAGGAGACACAGGTTTGATCTCTGGATTGGGAAGATCCCCTGTAGGAAGGCATGGCAACCCACTCCAGTATTCTTGCCTGGAGAATCCCATGGACAGAGGAACCTGGTGGGCTACAGCCCATGGGGCTGCAACGAGTTGGACACGACTGAGCGATCTCTCATGCATGCACTCAGAGCAGTATTAAAGATCAAAAGGAATCTTCCCGGCATGAAGCGGGGTAGGGGAGAGGGGTAGAGCAGAAGAATTTACATCTATCTGTTCACTGGCTGAAGAGGGAGGTCTCCTCAAGCCTGAAGAGAGGGCCAGTAAAGGCAGGTTGTGTGAATGACAAGGACATGTCTGCCTCTCTGAGCAGGGTCCAGAGAGGACCCTGGATAGGATGGTCCGTGGCTGTCAGTGAGACTTAACGTCAAGAGCAGTGGTTGCTGCCTAGCTTGACCATGACCAAAGGGAGGAAATGGAACCACTTAACTTCAGATAGGACGAGAGGACTGCAAGGATGCTAGCACCCATGGCAGGCCAGAGAAGGAGGTAATTCCTTGATTTCTAGGCTCATGAGATGCCTTTGGATTCCTGTATGACCCTAAGAAGGAATACACTGAAAATGACTGAAACTGAATTTCTCACCTCCTGGCTTAGGGTAGAGTTTGAATTAATTTGATTAATAATAAGAATAAAGCCCATGTGTCATTTCTTACACTTGAAATTTCATGAACAAATTTACTTGATAACCTGGTCAAAGTGATCATACATATAACAATAGGAAGATTTCAGAAATCAGGGATTTATAGTAGTACTTAGTCTTTAAGGTTCTAAGCTCACAGACTCGGAGTTAGAGAAGGGCTTTGGTTCATTTAATCTGATCCCCTTCCTTCATTAGAAGCCCTAAGTGCTCGCTGAGGGACAGTATGCTGGTGGTCTGACTGTTCCTCTAACTGAGGAGCAAGCTCCTGATGGATGGGGTCATGAGCATTTGAGCATCACTGGCTGGAAGAACTGCTCTCTTTGCTCTTATTTTATTAAAATTTTTTCAAGGGATCATTATCTTAGATATCACCACATGGGGACAAGTACTTGAGTAAAAATGTCCAAACCCAAGACTTAATTCTACTTCTCTCTTAAAAATATTAAAGAAATTTAAAGGAATATACCTCAAAACAAGAAAGCCCACAATACACCACTGGGAGTTGGCCATACAATGACACCCAAAATAAGGAACACTCAGCCCTCCATTTCCATTCCAGGTCCTTTCTTTCCAGCCAAAAACTTCAGTTTAGATAATCTGATTCTGAAACATTAGGTCAACGATGTACCAGGGCTTCACTTACTTTTTCCTAGGACTCTAATTAGTGCTTGGTTGTTTATAACATCAACTCTTTGGATGGATGACATAAATAATCTATTTCAAAAAGTGGATACATTATCAGTTAACGTACATTTCTTCTCTAAGAATAGGATCATATTTCATCAATTTTTTTTAATGCTATATGAAAACTATGCACTGTTTGTGTTTATAATAACAGGAGACAATAACATCTTTTATTATTTCCTACAGTAATTTTCTTGAAAATTTTAGTTTATTATATAAAATATATACTACTGCTATTTTATCAAATTCCTACTGTTTACTACCTTGGCAAATAAACACTTGTACTGAAAATATCTAAGAGATGTGGAGTTGAACATGTAATCAAGAATGAACTTTATCTACATATCTACATATCTGACTACTCCTGCTTGAAATTAACTGTTTTTTTAATTACTGAATGAGCTTCTAACAATTTATGAGTTCTCTGAAAATCTTTTCCAATTTTTTAAAACAGACAACAGGGTTACAAGGTTAACTAGCTTCATTCATGAATAAACTGTTCAAAATTTATCATTAACTAACGTTCATGATTCTTTTAAGGTAAGGTCACATTAGTCCACATGTGTTTCACTATAAATTCATCAAGAAATAAATGTGTGAATAGATTTCCAGGCATGGGCTAAAGATTAGTAAGTGCTAAAAGAAATTCTACAAGGGCCACTAAAATCCACATCATGTATAAAATACCAGAAATAAAAAAATGCTAACATTTAAGGTAAATGGAGGAAACATCCGTATTCTTAGGCATGTTGAATCATTGAATGTGCTGTTCTGTGCTTGGTCACTCAGTTGTGTCCAACTCTGTGACCCCTTGGACTGTAGTCCACCAGGCTCCTCTGTCCATAGAGATTCTCCAGGCAAGAACACTGGAGTGGGTTGCCATGCCCTCCTCCAGGGGATCTTCCTAACCCAGGGATTGAACCCAGGTCTCCCGCATTTCAGGCAGATTCTTTTCCAGCTGAGCCTCCAGGGAAGCCCAAGAATCCTGGAGTGGATAGCCTGGCCCTTCTGCAGGGGATCTTCCCGACCCAGGAAATATATCTGGGGTCTCCTGCATTGCAGGTGGATTCTTTACCAATTGAGCCACCAGGGAAGCCCCAATCATAGAATAATAAGGAACAAAAGGGCCACATTACTTTAAAATGCCTAAAGAAATCATTAGAAAGAATATTCCTTTAAAAATATTAGATATTAAGCTGTGGAAAACATTACTAGCATTAATAGTGGTATAGGATCTATCCAAGAAAAAGAAATGTAAAAAAGAAAAATGGTTGTCTGAGGAGGCCTTACAAATAGCTGTGAAAAGAAGAGAAGTGAAAAGCAAAGGAGAAAAGGAAAGATATGCCTATCTGAATGCAGAGTTCCAAGGAATAGCAAGGAGAGATAAGAAAGCCTTCCTCAGTGATCAGTGCAAAGATACAGAGGAAAATAATAGTATGGGAAAGACTAGAGATCTCTTCAGGAAATTAGAGATACCAAGGGAACATTTCATGCAAAGATGGGCTCAATAAAGGACAGAAATGGCATGGACCTAACAGAAGCAGAAGATATTAAGAAGAGGTGGAAACAATACACAGAAGAACTGTACAAAAAAGATCTTCATGACCCAGATAACCATGATGGTGTGATCACTCACCTAGAGCCAGACATCCTGGAATGTGAAGTCAAGTAGGCCTTAGGAAGCATCACTAAGAACAAAGCTAGTGGAGGTGATGGAATTCCAGTTGAGCTGTTTCAAATCCTAAAAGATGATGCTGGGAAAGTGCTGCACTCGACATGCCAGCAAATTTGGAAAACTCAGCAGTGGCCACGGGACTGGAAAAGGTCAGTTTTCATTCCAATCCCAAAGAAAGGCAATGCCAAAGAATGCTTAAACTACCACACAATTGCACTCATCTCACACGCTAGCAAAGTAATGCTCAAAATTCCCCAAGCCAGGCTTCAAAAATACGCGAACTGTGAACTTCCAGATGTTCAAGTGGGTTTTAGAGAAGGCAGAGGAACCAGAGATCAAATTGCCAACATCTGCTGTATCATCAAAAAATCAAGAGAGTTCCAGAAAAACATCTATTTCTACTTTATTGACTATGTCAAAGCCTTTGACCGTGTGGATCACAATAAACTGTGGAAAATTCTGAAAGAGATGGGAATACCAGACCACCTGACCTACCTCTTGAGAAACCTGTATGCAGGTCAGGAAGCAACAGTTAGAACTGGACATGGAACAACAGACTGGTTCCAAATAGGAAAAGGAGTACGTCAAGGCTGTATACTGTCACTCTGCTTATTTAACTTATATGCAGAGTACATCATGAGAAACGCTGGGCTGGAGGAAGCACAAGCTGGAATCAAAATTGCCGGGAGAAATATCAATAACCTCAGATATGCAGATGACACCACCCTTATGGCAGAAAGTGAAGAGGAACTAAAAAAGCCTCTTGATGAAAGTGAAAGAGGAGAGTGAAAAAGTTGGCTTAAAGCTCAACATTCAGAAAACTAAGACCATGGCATCTGGTCCCATCACTTCATGGCAAATAGATGGGGAAACAGTGGAAACAGTGGCTGACTTTATTTTTCTGGGCTCCAAAATCACTGCAGATGGTGATTGCAGCCATGAAATTAAAAGACGCTTACTCCTTGGAAGGAAAGTTATGACCAACCTAGACAGCATTATTAAAAAGCAGAGACATTACTTTGCCAACAAAGGTCCATCTAATCAAGGCTATGGTTTTTCCAGTGGTCATGTATGGATATGATAGTTGGACTGAAGAAAGAAAGCTGAGTGCTGAAGAATTGATGCTTTTGAACTGTGGTGTTGGAGAAGACTCTTGAGAGTCCCTTGGACTGCAAGGAGATCCAACCAGTCCATCCTAAAGGAGATCAGTCCTGAATATTCATTAGAAGGACAGATGTTGAAGCTGAAACTCCAATATTTTGGCCACCTGATGCAAAGAGCTGACTCATTTGAAAAGACCCCGTTGCTGGGAAAGATTGAGAGCAGGAGGAGAAGGGGACGACAGAAGATGAGAAGTTTGGATGGCATCACTGACTCAATGGACATGAGTTTGGATAAACTCTGGGAGTTGGTGATGGACAGGGAAGCATGGCGTGCTGCAGTCCATGGGGTCGCAAAGAGTTGGACAGGACTGAGCAACTGAACTACTACTACTGGGATCTATAAAATACACTTTATTCTGACTGGAGGATGATCTCAAGCAATCTAAGTATCTAGATTAGCACCCTTACTATTTAGGAAGCAGACATGGGTATCATTTTTGTCTATTTCGATTTACTTTAAAAAATGACCAGACCCTTTTATCTTATACAGAAATATTATATCTGAATAACCTTAGAAACACATTTATTTTTAGTAGTATCACAGCAACCATTCTTTGAAGTGACTGTAGACAACTAACAAAAACTAGATTTCCAAATGAAGTCATTTAAAATTCTAGAATATCAGGTTTTTACTTTAAATACTAAAGTTTAAAGTACATAAGACTTTAATTAGGAGGAATAAAATAATTATAGCCTAGACCTAGTATTGTTTGGGAGCTTCCCAGGTGGCTCAGTGGTAAAAAAATTCACCTTTAATGCAAGAGATGCAGGTTCGATCCCTGGGTAGGGAAGATCCCCTAGAGTAGGAAATGGCAACTGGCTCCAGTATTCTTGTCTGGAAAATCCCACGGACATAGGATTCTAGCGGGCTACAGTCCATGGGGTTGCAAAGAGTCAGACAGGACAAACCAACTGAGCACACACACACACAAACACACACACAAAATATGGTTCTATAGATTCAACTTTATAACAACTATACCTGGACTTATACTTTGATAGTGTGGTTATTTAAGCATAAAGTTACAAAATCTCCCTTCATTTCAGGAATATTTCTACAGAAACCACTATGCACAATTTTTCAATAGCAACTCAGTGTCTATTAGTTTTTAAGGTTCTTTAAAAAAAAAATGTATTTGACTTTGTACAGCCAGGAAGCAGCCTGTTTCCAAAACTAAACGTGACCTCAACCTTTTGCCAAGGAAATCCCTTTATCTCCAGAGCAAATAATAATTTTCCTGGAAAAAAGGTTGGCATTCCACTTACCCTTTTATAAAAAAATCAACACATACTTCTCTTATTATGAATGAAAAATAGTCAAAGAGGCATCTTTTGGGCCAGAACAAATAAAATAAAAGTTACAAATAATTTTACATATTTATAACAAAATACTGTTTTCAGTTTAAAATTGAGGGTAGAAAAAAATTCCTTGTTTACCTATATGATCACTTTCTGGTGATCAGTTACTGACATTTTGAACTATGCAGACATAAGAAATGAGAAAAAAAAAACGTCAAAACCCTTGACTGTCAGCTAATAGGGAATGACTGCAAAATCCCTATGCTTTATTCATAGGAACTCTTATTCTGGTCATATTTCTCCTACATAATAGTTCAGGTACTAATTTCAAGCACATACATATAATAGAGATTTCATATACATTAACATTAACCCTCCAAGCAACTCTCATTATAATTTACTTCTCATTTTATATATCAAGAAATTGAGACCCAGAGGTTAAGGAAAAGCTCATAAATGGCAGAGCCCTGAATGGAACTCAGCGTTTTTCTTAATTCAAGGCTTGCATTCATTTTCTACCATAAACTGTAGAATATGCTTTTTGAGCCAACAAGAATGAAGAAATGGGATGGCTGAAGGCAGGCAATTTCATGATAAGAAAAAAAAAAAACTAGGGAAGAGACAACAGGTAGAATAACCCTAACAAAAAATCTTAACTGAAAAGTCAAAAAAATCACCGTAATGGCTCTGTAGTGTAGGAATAACTCCACATGTTACAGCCTCGAGGCCTTCGCTAACCTAATAAACAGTGAAACCATAAGTATTACTCATAACAAAAATCTGCATCATCAAAAAAGAAAACTTAGCTTTTCTTCAGGATACTGTGTTAATAAGGCAGGAAGTTGGAAAATTTATTTTAAACACCGAAATTTTAATCCACTGGTTAAAATAAAAATGGTAATACTAGAGAGACATACATTAGCTGTCAAAAAATTTAATATGCTACCCCTTGTTCTTTGAGGATGCTGTACATACAAAGTACTGTATTAAAATTACTTAAATTAACCTGGGCTTTTTATGGATATATGCCTTGGTTCATGAGGATATATAGGATATATATATAGGGTATATAAAGCTTTGACAGATTAGATTGTTATGGTGATTTGTGTGAGGTTATAAATACTCTGTCATCCCCAGATTGTTAGATCTTAACTTCTAAAGACTTCAGTAAAGAAAAAGACAACTTTAAAAAAGTAAAGCTATTGAATCACTGTTGCACAGCAGGAATTAACATGGTATTGTAAGTCAATTATACTCAAAAATAAAGAAATGCACTCAGAGGAAAACCTATCAGATTTGTGGTTATCAGGGGGAGGGCAATTGGATGAAGGTAGTTGAAAGGTACAAACTTTCGGTTATAAAATAAATAAGTACTAGGGATGTGATGCATAACATGACATAAAATTAACACTACTGTATGTCACACATGACAGTTAAGAGAGTAAGACGGAAGAGTTCTCATTACAAGGAAAAAGTATTTTTTCACTTAATTTTGTATCTATTTGAGATGACAGAAGTTCAATAAAGTTATTAATGTTATGGTAATCCCTTCATGATGTATGCAATTTGAACCATTATGCTATACATCTGAAACTTATACTGTGGTGCATGTTAATTATATCTCAATAAAACCGGAAGTAAAATTTAAAAAAAAAGAAAAACCTAAAAATTACAAAACCATAATGAGAATTGGTCCAGGGATTATGCTGCTCATGGCTCACACAGTAAAGGATCTGCCTGCAATGCAAGAGACCGGGGTTCAATCCCTGGGTTGGGAAGATCCTCTGGAGATGAGAATGGCTACTCACTCCAGTATTCTTGCCTGGAGAATTCTATGAACAGGGGAGCCTGGTGGGCAGCAGTCTGTGGGGTTGCAAGGAGATGGACATGACTAAGTGACTAACACTTCACTTTTTTATCTAAAAAAGGACATAATTTGTACATCCTAGCAAGGATAAATTTAGTTTGCACCATACATATAATAGGCATACAATAATCAATTGTTGAATGAATGAATTTGAAAGAACTGTTAAGGCAAATAGTCAATGGTGATGATGATGCAAGAATAAGATGAGTAAATTCTTTAATTTTAAATATGCTTTTTTATTATTTCACAATTGAATGTGTATTTTATTCAGGAGTGAATGATCTGGGTAGTATGTTTGTGTTTGTTTCAGGAGAAGCTTTTAAAATTAGCCCATTAGCTTTCTTTTGTTCTCAAACTGTTTCCCAATAAGCCTACAGAATTTTTCATTTGTTTCTCACACATTCATGCCTGAGAGATGCTGCTGCTGATCAGCAAATCGGTGATGAAGAGTGCAGTACCTGAGGAAGGGCTAGGAATTAGGAACTCGGCCCTAAAACAGACACACAAGGATTTACAATTTAACATTCAAATGATAGTTGGTTGATCTTCTTTCAATCTGGTGTTCTCTTAGGTCTTCGGAATCAGGAAGGACTTTAGATACCTTATAATTCAACCTTCTCCTCTGCACAGAATTTTCCTCCAGCATTCCTGCCAGGTTGTTCTCTGAACTCTGCTTCATCATACTCTTTCCTGGAGTTTTGGGAACAACTTTACTCCACGTTGGGACCTTTTCATTACTAGAAAATTTTCCTCTGTATTGAATGGAAATCTTTTTGGAACAGCTACTCACTGGTTCTAGGGCTTTGCCTTTTGTAGCCTCTTAGAAATGTCTCTGCTAGCTTTAAATAGAGCCGCTGTTCTGAGGTGACATCTTTGTTGGAATTCATCAACAACTGGGCCTAGGTCATACACAATCTGAGGATAAGAGCAGTCAAGGCTATGCTTGTGTAAACATGACATTTATCTTGATGTGTTCGGTTAATTCTTTCTGAGACCCTCAGAAAAAAAAGAAAGGAAAAAGAGAAGCACTGGATTTCCAAATTGTACAGAAGCACAGTCAAAAACAAGCCTCCAAACCTGAAATCATGGAGCCAATACTGGAGCACTTTGACACCATTGATACCCACACACCTGAAATTGCCTGGACTGTGCACATCTGTTTTAATGGAGTTGAGTGCATACTCCGTCCTGTAGGTTCCACACCACACCTAGGGATAGAAATAGACAAAGGAAAGCAGTGTACTCAGGTTGCATCAAGGATTATTTGTTTGGGCAGTATGGAAGAAAAGCAAACTTCCTATTGCAAAAACTAAATAGAAATTCTGCATTCCACAACCAATTACTCTTCAAATAACATTTAATAATAGGCAACCAGAAACATAATTATCATTAATATGGTCTGATAGACTGTTACACACAATGAAAGTCAGTCAGTCAAATGCTCTGCCACAACTGATTAAAACAAGAAAACTCAGTATGCAATATCTAACTTAGTATGAAATTATAACTCAAAATGATTTTCATATCTATCAATCAAGAAAGATAACAATACCTGGGCAAAATTCAGGAAGAACAGTTGTCTGTGATTTAGGTCAAGTCCAGGAAGTAATTTTTCTTCACCATTCTTTTTAACATAGTTTTGATAGGCCTAGGCAGTTAACGAAATAGAAACATGATGTTTATAATTTCTAAATTTATACATAAACCTATTTGAAGATCATGTGACTGAGTAATTAACTTTTTATATCAGAATCACCATAATAATACATTTAGTTATGGCAACCTTCAAGTATTTAATGGATTAGAAAGAAAACTAGAATTTACTTACAAATACTCTGAAAAGAATAAGATTAATGATTAACAGATGATAAAAGCCTAGCTAATGTCAGAAAATCAACAAATGTTAACTGAATGAAAGGATGGATTTACATAAGTGATGAAAAACTTACCTAAATGTTGTTCTATAGATGAGTAAGTCTAGCCAGTTGGAAGAAAGAGTAGCCAGGAGAATCTGTAATTGCTATACTGGGCTGGGTTATCACTCTCAGTAAAAAGAGACTCACAACAGATTTCATTTGAGAGATTCTTGCAGAAAGTTAAGGGAGTCTCCTGAGATTCCTTAGAGGTTTACCACCATATGACTCTAAGAATAAGGATGAGCAATTATGGCCCCTGAAGACAGGGCCATAAAGTGAACCTCAGTCACCCTACGAAGAAGGAATTTAGATTACTGGAATGTCAGGAAATGTCCTTAATTATTAAGGATTTATAGACACTATTGGAAAATATAGTTTTCCACTACAAAATATACTTAAGAATGGGATTGACAACAAATTTCTGAGATGTGTTAGCTTTAATTGAATACAAAGAAAGGTGATAATCAGATACACAGAAGATATGTTTCATTTCTTCTTGCTTGCCATCAACCCAGATCTTCTGCATCTCTAATGTGCAAAGATGGTGGGGATATAGGAAAGACATGAACCTACTCCTCTGAGGGAGTTCACACTCTACCAGGGAGTATTACATGGCAAGACTTCATATATAATAATATATTTGCACAATTGTAATTTGCTTCATTATTATAAACCTGTACTTGTTCTACATGAGGAGCTCCATGGAAGTACCCTTAACTCAGACTTTGGCCGAATTTTTACAGTGGTGATTCTCAATCTGGTTGTGTATTAGAATCACCATGGAGTATTAAAAGGGTCAGTGCCTTCCACTTCCAGGCAAGATGGAGTGGCTGAGACTGAATTTATCCTTCCACTGAAACAACCAAATGATAGACAAAATATATTAAGCAATGGTTTGCATGACACTAGACATCAGGCAAAAACTGGTCTCTAGGAGATGGTAAACAAGAGGAGTCCTGTGACTGCTCCAGCTTATAACTTGAGCACTCCGGACCACAAAATAGAGCAGGAAACCCCAGGAGCCTGGTGGACTTCTTGAATGGATGAGGAAAAGGCATTGAGAATTCAAGGACACCAAGGACAGGGTGAAGAGGAGAAAATGCAGAGAAAGAGACTCTAAGAAATCAAATATCCCCTCAATATTCAGCTGAGTACCTGAGTATACATGTGGGCAAACTATCCAAGGCTAGGGAAGGAACTGCAGGAAAGGATTAGAGATGAAATGTCTGGTACTCACACGACACAAGAATGGAAGACCGCTAGGTTCACACAGTAGGGTGTTGCTCAGCAGTGAAGAACTATCCCTAGACTGAGCACTACCCCAGACGTACCTAACACGATGTAAAAGCAAGATCTAAAAGGATCTAGCCGTTTCTGAGGGATTTAACTGCACCGCAAAATAAAGCTCAAGAATATTAACAGGAGAACAAAAATTTTCTCCACCCAAAGATGTAAAATGTACAATGTCTGGCATCCAGTTTAAAAAAAAAAAAATCAAATATTCAAAGAAGCAGTAATCTACCATCCCCCAGGACTTGGCTGGGATTCATTCTTTTGGAAAATTTTCAGTCAGATTTATCTCCCAAGCCTCACACTTTGATCATCCTGGATCACTGCCAATTCACAGGCCTCACCAGTCACCTCGTCCACATTGTTCTGATAATTCCTTCTTCCTGACCCAACCACTAAGTCTCTTCTCCCCTCCAACCCAAACATCTCTGTGGTGAACAAATAACACTACATCTTCCTCCACTACAATGAATATTCCATCCATCATATGTCAGTAGCCTGATTCTATCCTGTGGACACCTTATCCCCTGTGTCCTCTCAAGTAGGCTCTGCCTCTTTCTCCCACATGTGGGCTATCTCAGGGTTGGGAAAACTGCTCAAAATCATACTCCATATTTACTTCCAAGACCATTATTCCCCCACTCTTTTGTGAAAAACTCTACTTTTTCTTGTGCACATAGTATCTGCTAGGCCACCTTTAATCCTGGTTCAAGTCATCAAATAATGGCATCTTTTATAAAGGGTTTGAAGCTGGATCTCTAGCACCAAGAATAGTGCCAAACACAGAGTGAAGGCCTCAGAAAGTATTGTTGAATGCAAGCCTAAATGAGATTCTAAGGGATATTCCAACAATATACTCCTCTGCATTTATGGTATGGACCATTACAAGGCCACATGCAGGAACCATATCACTTCAGTCCTTCACTATCACTGTAATTGGACTGGGTTTATGTTGATCAATCTTCCCAAATACTGCTTCACCTGCCAAGAAACTGAGGGTCCTGCTCAGTACGTCAATGAATGATTCTATAATAAATCTTTTTGTAGACTATCTTTTCTAAAAAACTATCTCAGAGATTATTTCTTAGAAAAATGTTGCTTCCTCTATGGAACTTGCATACCTCATTCTGTTTCCTTTTCTCCTTAGTTTCTTTGAAGCTTAGAGAATGGTATTCAGCTCAATCCTATCAACTGTATTGCCCCTTCTTATTAGCATATTTACAATCCCCTTTCTCCCTGTGTATTTTCAATTTTCTATTGTTACAAGTACCTTTTGCAAAAGGCTTTAAAATGAATGATCAAATGTGATCAATATGCACTCTAACCACTAAAATGGAAAGAAAATATTATTACTCACTCTGTATGCTTGGCCAATACCACCATTATCAGCAATGTTTTCTCCCAGGGTATTAATTCCATTGAGCTGTTAAAAAAAAAAAAAAGACACTTAAAGATCCTTAACTATGTTTGGATTGTTAAGAAAGCATCAGTAGTTCACTTAAGATTGAATACAACTTTTCAAGAGAAGGCTGACGACATACATGCTGTCCATTTGCTAGGTCCCAGGAGAAGTTCCCGTACTGGTACACCATGCACTGGGATAGGTCTTTAAAATTATTTGCAGACTGTTGAGTCCACCAGTCAACGAGGTCTCCATCTTTGTTAAAATTTCTGCCTGGAATATATATTTATCTAAGTAAAATGAGAACTCATTACATTAAGAGTTTCAATAAGATATCTTTAATTCAAAGTGCAAGGACTGAAATACCAAGTACGCAAGAGAATATTAAACTGGACAGATAAGTAGATAAACTGTTCTGCTTTCTCATCTAGGGTTGATAAAAACCAGGCCACTGGGGCTCTCTTTGCTGATACGCCCTGGTATTAATCCAGATTAATCCAACTTCACCCACTTGGTTGTTGATGTCTTGGCCAAGGCCACCAGATAAATACTCCTGAAATCATGACTTGTTTCTGGTGGATGATTTTTGCCTGAACCAAGTCTGTTTACTTTGATATTCTGAGGTTTTTAAAGAGGTCAGTATTTCACTATGGCATTCATTTCCTATCTCAAACCCTTCATTAGTAATCGCAGACTCATAGTTTTGTCCTACTTCAAGCACGAACAAAAAGTCACCTTTACTCTTGGAGCTTTCTTGCTGATCCTAACTACATTGATCTTTCCCCTTCTTGATCTTCAGCAGCATCTATATACATTATATGTTTGACACTTGATTTTGTCATCTTTTAAAGTTATCTATGATGTAGTGAATAAGGTAAGGGCTATCAAGACAGACTACCTGAACCCATATCCTGGTTCCACCAATTCCCAGTTTTGTAACTTTGACCAAGTCTTATGCGTCTCTATATTTTTCTGTTTGAAAAACGGAAATAGTATTAATACCTACCCGTGAAGATTGCTACATAGTTTAATTGAGTTAACAGACCCTTAGTGTATCCCTCGGAGAAGGAAATGGCAACCCACTCCAGTGTTCTTGCCTGGAGAATCCCAGGGATGGCGGAGCCTGGTGGGCTGCCGTCTACGGGGTCGCACAGAGTCAGACACGACTGAAGCGACTTAGCAGCAGCAGTATATCCCTCCTGTCTCCTTTTCTTCCTCTGACTCTCTGAAGTTAGATTAAGGCTTAATTATTTTCTCTCTACTGTTCTTATTTTCTTTCCAATTGTGAACTGATCTTTGTTACAGCTTCAACTTCTACCTCTCTACGTATCTTATGTCTTTACTTCTATTCCTCTCAAATTTCACTGAAACTCGAAATCTATTTTGCTATCTGGGGCAGCATGTAAACATTTAATTTCCTATGGTCTGCAAGGCTGTGAACTAGGTGGTAGGTGTGAGATGCAGTCAAAATAAAAAGTCTCTGACCACAGGAAGTTTAAAAATCCTGGGGGCACCTTACTTTCTGAGTTCACATCTAATTTTAAGACATGGACTCTGCCCTCTAAAATTCTGGAGAGATAAGACATAATCATGAAATAAGAACAAACAGTATCATTGGTGTTGATAAATATCAATGTCTTCTCAATGTGGGCATTGTTGTATTCTGTCAGAGTAAAAAGCACACATTGCTAAACCTCACTATTAGAAAATTCTGATCTTCAAAAGCAACAATTTAAAAGGAACATTAAAAGTGCAGTGATTGTTAGGCTAATGATACGCTGATGAATAAATGTGTTTTATATTGATACATTATTATAACTCTTAATTAGGTTTGCTAGGTTGTATCTCAGGCAAATAAAAGCATCAGCAGTACTTTACCATTGTCATCGAAGCCATGGGTGATTTCGTGTCCTATGACCATGCCGATGCCCCCGTAGTTCAGTGACTTAGGCTGCTGGGCACTGAAGAAGGGCGGCTGCAGAATGCCAGCTGGGAAGACTAAGAGCAAAGAAGACGGCTAAAGATCGCGTGTAGGTTTTTCTGTAACGACAGCACTGGATTGGCTATTTGCCTGCGAAGCTGCGTTCCAGGATGTCAGTTTCACTTAAATGTATACAAAAATCTTCTGTGACAGAAACAAATGCAGGTCACCTATTGCTTTTTTAAAAAAGGATATTAAGATGCTGTTATTTCTTTATATTTTATTTATTTTGGGCGTACCGCCAAGGCAAGCAGGATCTTAGTTCCCCAACCAGGGATCGAACCCATGCTCCCTGTAGTGAAAGAGCAGATTCCTAACCACTGGGCCACCAGGGAAGTCCCCAGGCCATTTATTGTTGATGACAGTAAAGAGTTTATCCTGGAGTGCACCATATCTGTGATTTATAATCACAACTGACTGTATAACATCTGTTAAAATTGTTTTTATGCTATAAGGAATTTAGAGCAAGGGAAAATTACCATCTCATTCAGAAGGTCTTTTCTCCACTGCAAATATTTGTGAGAAATAGTTAATAACAGAAGTATTGTTTTTAATGTGACTAACAATTTATCCATCTATAATAGCTTAGTAAATAAACAGAGACAATCAAAAGTACCCCCTAATCACATAACTTCTTTAAATTTTCATTAAGGCATGTGACTTTATTTTTTTATGGTTGTTTAGTCCTTCATTTTTCATGTCTTCCTCAAAGCACCTCAAGTATTAGCTCTTTGAGAGCATAGATTTGTTTGCACATACATGTATTTATTTGTTTTTGAGTCCATTTGAATTTTTAATTATCTCTAGCACCTTAAATTGGATAGTGCCTGGAATATAACAGGTACTCAGGAAATGTGCTGAATAAATCAATAACTGAATGAATGAGTGAATTTCCTACAGTGTCCTAAAGACTTGTAAATAAATGAATTGTAATTTTTATATCTACACTGACACCTGTCTTAACTAGCTAATTTTCTATACTTAAGACATTTCACACTGTTTAAATTTCATGTGTCACACATCAAACTCATTTCCCTTCTAAGCCATCTGACTTTATTATTTCTGCTAATAGCATGTGAAGAGTCTCAATCACCCACAGTGAACATTTTTCTATTTATCTTTCTTGTCTCCTTTCTTTGTACAAAGTCCTTACATGATCTAGTAAGGAAAAAGTCAGGATTTCCAGTAGCATTTCTTCTGTTTGTCTCCTCCTGTCAGTCCTACTGCCACCTTCTATGTTCTCATTTCTTACCTGAAGAATTACTTAATTTCCTAATTGGTTTTCTTAGGTCTTCTTACTTCCAGTCTCCCCCAGCTGCAATCTATCCTAAATCTACTGCATCCTGCCTGCCAATTAATGCGCCACTGTCATTATCACTATCCTGCTAAGACACCTCATCATTGTTAAGGTGGATGGTAAGCCAATGGATGGCTTATCATTGTTCCCTAATGAAAGACAGCATATTCTTCCTGGCCTTTGTCTCTATGGTGTTCTTCTCCACCTCCTCTATGCGCCCCTCTTCCCTCATAACATTCATAGTTTTGAGATTTTATTTTTCACATTGTAAAATTTTAGTATCCACTGAAGCATTATGTTCTGTAAGCAAAAATAAAAAAATCATTAGTATCAACGTCTACTACATGCAAAGGCCTGGGCTATTACTGCATGGAACATTAAGAGCACGAAAGAAAGGCCCTTATTTTAAGAAACATAAGACCTAGTTAATATAGAGTAGCAAACGTTGTTTTTTGTCATTCAGCTGGGGTGAGTATGACCTTAACTTGTAAGTGTTTCAGGGATAAATATGAGCTATTTACAGAAGAGACTTTAAAATATACACTGAGCAATTTAAGTGCTCTTTAGATCTTTAAAAAATATCTGGAAAGTTGTCTTAACAATCAAGATGACTAAGTTAAAAAAAAACACACAAAATTTTTGTCCTTGGAGAATTCTGATGAACATTATACGTCACATGTAGCTGCCTGAGCTATCAACGGTGCCAAGAAATTATTTTTAGCTTGAAGTATAAAAATTATGTGCAGTACTTTATTAACTTAAAGTGAGGACTATCTCCCACACTATGTACTTTGATTAAAATCCATCCATTATATAAAATGCTCTTATGAAACACATTGTTAAGACTAAACATTAACTATAAAGATCCTGCTGTTTTAATTATACCCTGATACACATTTTTCAGGCAAGTGATAAGATTTTTATGGCTCATATTCAATACTAGTCTTCAAGTTCAACTTTGCAAATCATGATTTCTCCTTTTACTCTGTCAGCTAAATATTTATGAGGATTTTACTGATTAGTCTTATCATTGTTACTAGTAGACATCACAACTGTTGATAATAACCAACTGCTTAGTTGTGCATTTTTTATGTTCATGATTGTCAACAAGTTAGTTAATTAAATACACCATTGGTCCATGAAACAAAAGACAGTGTTTCTCCCCATGCCTATCCCCTCACTTCCCTGGTTTATTTTTTTAAGGCTGCAAGCAGCTCAATTTTAGAATCGTTGATGTAAAGCTCAAGAGTGCAATCAGATAAAATCAATTTTGGTGGAAAAATTAAACATTGTTTTTATATTAAATGAAATAGCAACATGTTTGGAAAAATTTACTCTTAATTCTCAAGTATGAAAATAAGAGTCCTAAGAATGAGTAAGACAATTTTAGAAAGTTTAATTATGTCAAGGTAGTCATAGATCACCCAGGCTGAATATACTATAAATTACTTATAAATCACCTAAAATTGGAAAAGAATTTTGTTGTTACTGAAAAAGGAGAATGCAGCAGTAGTAAGACTTCTCAAATGACTTGTCATTTCCTTGGATAAGACTTGAAAGTTTAATAAGATGATTGGATAGTGCCTGAAACTTACAGAGAAACACTTGACAAAACATTCAAGTGCAGCTTTTCTAATGACATGTAAGGTCCCTAAAGCTCTATGGTGCATTTACACAAGGAAGAGGAACAAGTGAATTTAACACTTTCAGCATGCCGTCCTGTCCTGAAAGTTGACTTTTTGCTTTTGAGAAGGGGCAAGGATGCATAAAAATTGGAATGTAGCCTACATGTGTGAGTTATGACAAAAAGTGGTGGGAAATGAATTTAAAAGTAGAAATTATTAATATAATAATATATTATTAGAATAATTATAATTATTATAACAATAATATAATAATAAATAATAATAATATTATTATTAAAGTAACTCCCTATATAATAATAAAACAAGTTCTTTTTTTACCATAACATAAAAAATTCAATCCTGCAAGAAATTGCATGTGATCTACTTTAGGGGATTTGTGTGAAGGTGGGAGGGTCATTTATGAGACATGTTATTCTATACCAATTCTAATTCTGTGATGCACATGATATCAAATCCATTAAAAGAGTGTTGCAAAAGCTATATATCTAGGTATGTTCTCATTTTGAATTTAACACCCTCAAACCAAACAAGCTACAGCAAAAGGAAAAAGAAGTTAAAAGTGGCCTGACGTCTCACAAAGTGGACAATTATCATCTGAATAATCAAGAACTGGCTGTAATAAACATTCTTAATGTATAAGAAAGACCTCTTAAAGATGCTTTTATGAAGAAGAAAGTGAGAAATCAGGATTTTCAATTGTTTTTAGTTAAGACCATCCCCATTTTGGAGATTTAAATGAATTGTCAAGGAGAAAATGTACACGTCAAAGCGTTCTCATGCATGATACTTTCCCTTTCTCTGAACTGCTGTTATTAGCAGATAAGCATATGAAAAGAGGTTAGCAATTTTTCAGACTTCTTATTTCCATCAGAGGAATTTATATTAAGCATCTTTAAGAGGTCTTTCTTATACATTAAGAATGTTTATTACAGCCAATTCTTGATTATTCAGATGATAATTGTCCGCTTTGTGAGACCTCAGGCCACTTTTAACTTCTTTTTCCTTTTGCTGTAGCTTGTTTGGTTTGAGGGTGTTAAATTCAAAATGAGAACATACCCAGGTCTCCTCTGCTCAGTAATCTCTGAGGCAGACCAATTTTGAGCCAACTTCAGGAACAAGGGGTAATTTAGAGACAAACGAAGTCTGTCTTGACCTGCTCTAGAGGACTGAGGATGAACATGCCAGAGTGGTCTCTTGGGGATGATTCAGCACTAGGTCTGATAGGATCCTGAGCTGGGTTAATATAAAGCAGTATCCTTTAGTCTGCCCTAATGGAGTTGAGGCTGCCTCACTTTGCCTTGGGAATCCTTTAAAAAGTCAATTATCCTATTTATTCTAAGTCTTGAATGAACGAGGGGCTTCCCAGATGGCTCAGTAATAAAGAATCCACCTGCCAAGCAGGAGATGTGGGTTCGATCCCTGGGTTGGGAAGATCCCCTGGAGAAGGAAACGGCAACCCACTCCAGTATTCTTGCCTGGAGACTCCCATGGACAGAGGGGCCTGGCAGGTTATAGTCCATGGGGTTGCAAAGAGTTGGACACGACTTAGTGATTAAACGGCAGCAGCAGCAGAATGAGCTAGACTTTATGCCTGACAGAACTACTGAATATCAAAGAGGTCTTCAAAGTGAAACTCTCCACAGAAAAAGCAGAGGTCTTTAATAATAAACAGTTCCCCTGGTGGCTCAGATGGTAAAGAATCTGCCTGTAAGGCAGAAGAACTGGGTTCAATCTCTGGGTCTCCAGGAAAATCCCCTAGAGAAGGGTATAGCTACCTACTCCAGTATTCTTGCCTAGAGAATTCCATGGACAGAGGAGCCTGGAGGGCTACAGTCCACGTGGTCACAAAGAGTTGGACACGACCGAGCAACTTCCAGGAAAAGGTCTGAATGGTTTCTAGGAATACTTTACAAGGGATAGACTGCACGGGTTCTGAGTTGATCGTTAAACAGGCTCTGACCTAGGTTCAGGTAATCATTTTACTAGCTGGGTGATGTATCAGACTAGTTTTAAAAGCAATGGGAAGGAGTATCATCAAACTTTAGTTTCCCACTTGATTTTTAACTACACTTAGAAATGAAGGGCTGGACTGAACAAACCTGGAGAAGCTGGCTATACTGTTTAGAATACTTCCACTGAAGTACTAAATCAGTTGGTTGTCTTTCTTCATACTAAAACCCTTGGGGGTGGGGAATATATCTATTTGTAAGATACTTAAAAGAGAGCTGCAAGATGTCAAGGTATTCCCAGGAAGAGAAAAAAATATATCTTTGTTTTATTAAGCCATTTCATTATTCATAGTATTATTCACTGAAGTATTAATTTCCATGCTTATTTATGTGATCTTACTACTAGTGAACATAAATTTTTTTTTTGGATCAAAAGTGGTTAAGTAAATTCCACATGGTTCAACCTCGTAAAACTGACTTTGCAACTTCCTGAGCATCTCTCTTAGAACCTTCTAGGAAAAAAACAATGATACAGAGCAGGATCATCTCTACCAATGCCTGCATAGAGAACTGAGAAAAAAATCAGATTTCGGAAACTTTGGTTCTTGAAACTTAAACCACTTAAGATGCTGATGCTTAGAAAGCCCTAAAGTTAATATAACTTTATGGGGTTTTAAGGGAATTTTTTTAAAAAAAGCAGTTTGAAATACTTAGCAATAAGATAAACCATTTAGCTATAAATGAGAATGTTATAAAAAAAAACAAAACCACTTAATGTGACTTATACTGATTTAAATTTTGCTATTATAGTGAAAAGAGGTACATGGATACATTTACTTCCAAGGAGGATATTCAATAAATCAGTAACTCAGCCTCAACAGTGCTTTTGTAGGGAATATAATAAATTGGCCATGCAAAGCATTAAAGCGTGGGACCAACAGAGAAATATTATACGATTATTTAAGAATAGACCTTACCTATCTGATTTCTGCCTGAAGAGTAAAATGCATTGACTACAGCTGCTCCGCTTATCCACCTATAGAAAACATAAGAACTTGTTACAAAAGATACTGTTATCTGATTCAATCTGTTCACCACCATAAAAGCATTATCACTATTCCAAGATGAATTTTAATTTTCTGTTTGAAATATGATCAACAAATTAAAATTAATTCACTAGATGAGAGAATTCATTTAAAAATATTTCCACTTCTTGAAAAATGAGACTATACACAGGTCTGCAATCTGTTATTTAATTTGCATAAACTTTTAATGATGGCATCTCACAGTGCAAAACCCATTCTAACGCATCTCTTTGGAAAAGGCAATTAATTAAAATTATATTGAAATTTATTTAGTTCTGTGTTGCTGATACTAGGTGACTATGCCAACAATTCTGGAACAGTTGACAGAATATAGAAATACAGGTTGCTAAAATTTCAATTCAGCAAATTTCAGGTTGCTAAAGGTATATTTAAACTTTTTAAATCAATAGTTTACAAAGAGCCTTTTTGGGGACTAAGAGATCCCCTTGACAGGTATTTAGCTTTGGGTAGTGTGCCTACTCTGATTATTGCTTAAAATTTTTTTTAAAAAATATGACAGGTAAGTGAACAAAGGTATATTTTTGTATAATGACTGCAAAATGAAGTCCAGGTGATTCCTAAATAAATCTGTCTGTCTGTATATGCCACGAATTAGGTTCTATATTGGACCTAGAGATTTTACAAAACACAATTCTTGACTTCAGAAGACCCTAGTTGAGATGATAAAGAAGCGTAAATAACTTATACAAGAGTGAGTGAGAAAAAAAACCCAGCAATCCAGTTCTCCAAACAACAGTCTGAGAGCAGCGGTAAGCTAAAGGATGGAGCCAGTGTTCCCATGTCTTTCTGCTAAGATGTTATGAAGACTGCATATCAACAATCACTGTTAAGCACTTTTGTGCAACAGAAGTAATATTGTCTTGATAGGCTGTATGCTTATATACTCATTAATAGACACGTATCCTTATATTGAAAGTGTCAATTGAAAAACTGACACTACTTGAATTCTGATACCTTCTTAAATGTCAGCACACATACACACATACACTCAAGACAACCATAAATTGTTATCTAATGGCTGCATAGTTATTCTACTCTTAGGGCAACAATTCTAGTGACAATTATTATCCTACTCATGAAAGGAGTTTACAGTAATTAGCACAACGAGGTTAAATCAGAACTGTTTCCAGACCCTGCTTTGCAAGGTAAGCAGTCCAAAGTCAGCTGTCCAAATCAGCATTTTAGTTAAAATTTCAGTAACTACTCTGGGATGTCAGATGTAAGGCCTATTTTGATCTATTAAAAGTAACTCAGACAGGGCCACATATAACAACTGTTGGATAAATTCTAATTAAGCATGAGTTTTACCTCCAATAATAAGACTAAGACATTCATATGAAGGATTTATGACTTAAAAAAATCCAGATAAGAGTTTCTGTAGATAAAAATAATTCAGATAGAATTTCTGGGAATTTTTCTTTAGGAAGGAAATAAGTTTGAAGAGGGAGGGTTTGGGTGGGGGGATGCTCAATCAATGTGTTTCTTCTTTAGTTTGATTTTGTTGTTTCAAACAGAGAAAAACATTTTCAAACAGGATGGCATGACCAATATTTCAGTCCTCCCTAATTTCACCACAGCTGAGTCATCAATATTTTAATTCTTGCAGGTTGATGATTATAAGCATACAATTTTATTTATTTTAATTAAACTTGACTTGCTTCCCACATGCTTTGTAGTGACTCACAACAAAAACACGTATTTGCAAACCCAGGGATGTTAGACTAAAATCTTCAGATCAGAAGCTACAGAAGAAAAGTTGATTTTGTGTGACCAAACAGTATTATGAAAGAAAATAATACAAATAAAACTCATGATCAGGAAAAATGATGTGTTAGGACTGTGTTTATATAAATTCACACAGAACCACATGACTCGCGTACGGTTTAAAGCTATCTGGCAGGAATAGAAAACAGGAAACACGCTGACCCTACTCCTGAGGAGAAACAGTTCCTTGTGGTGCCTTTAGAGGTATTTCTGATGTGTCATCAACATTCTGAACGTGTAAGACAGCAAAACTTGCCACCCCCAAAAAGTCTCTTTGGCATGAAGATAATTTTGAGATGAAAACAAATCTCACAAAGGACTTAGGAAGAAACTTTGACCTGCCCCATAACTGCCTAAAAAATTTAGGTAGAGGAGGCCTGTTCCTGAAATAGAGCCATCACCAGAGGAATCTTCAGAGAATATGGGCCAGATGTGGTGGGGGAGCCAGACAGAGCCAAGAGATCAGAGTCCACCCCGTATCCCATTATGACAGCATGACCCACTGAACAAGCGTTTCCCAAACATCTGATTTTCCATCTTCACGTGAATTGCCTTCCTCCTCTTTGAGGTCCCAAACCACTATTCCCAACATCCTCTTTTGTCTTTAGCTGAAGATGGTACTTAGGGTGAGCGGTTCAGCCTTCTTGGCAAGTTACTCAGTTTTCCTGGGTCTCTCTTGTGTATACGTGGTATTAAATCTTGATTTTTTTTCCTGTTAATAATTCATAGACCAGGCAGAAGATCCTGGAAGGGTAGAGGAAAATTTCTTCTTCCCTGATGATACCCAACATAACAGATTTTATGCATACATAGCTTGTACTTATTAGAATTTCAATTGTTTAAAAATTACTTTAACATATTTCTAGGCCTCAGTTGTTCAGTTCTGAACTTCTGATTTAGTGATAATATACTCTGCATGGACATCAGTAGGTAATCACAGATAATATACAAATTGTTGATTTTGTACTCAGGCACAGTACTAATAATGAAACACAAAAGGTGCCAATTCAAAATGCTTTCTTTTTTAAATTAGTATATTAGAGAGGAACAGAACTAGATACAGGAAACTGATGTTGCAGATAGCAACAGATCTCAAAAGTCAGACGTAGATGAATGGAGTTTATATTATCCATCTCATGTTTATTGCTTTTGTAAAAATAAATGTCCCACCTGTTGTTTTAATGATTTTTTTCCCTGCTCTTCTGTTTAAAATTGCACTTTGATCAATGTTTGTAACTTCTTAGCAGGGAAAGCTTTACAGATTAAAATGTCCATTGTGAATTACACCTTCAAGAAAATAGGTAGCTATTTATGACCACAGAGCACTCACATAAAATTAGAATTACGGTAGTTAGTTTCACAGAGCCCAAGTGTGTAGTGTTTGCCTTTTATTCCTTGAGATCTTTCACAGTGCGTCCTCAGACTACCCCTGGGTAATTATCCAGACCCAAAAGCACAGGGCACTTTGTCCCTGGGAATGACCAGAACTTGAGGTACTGTAATTGGATCATTTCATCTTAAAGTGATGATAGTAGTTACAGACTCAGTGTCTAATATTTGTGGTCAATCATGAAATATCTCACTATGTTACAACAAAAAGCTAAATTAAAGGACAAAGAATATCGTTTTTAAAGTAAATGGTGATATAACAAAAACTGTAAGATCTTCTGATTTGGATGCAGCCTCAGAGTTTCAGGAGAGGCTTTCATTTATGGAAACTAGACAAATGCGACCCTGAACAGCAGCACAGAAAAGAGAAAATGCACAACTAACGAGAGAACCAAGTGTCCAGTAACAAAATGGATAGTGCAGGCTATCTGAAGATATCTTTAAAGTACGGAGGCCAGACACTAGCATCTCCTGCAGCAGGTATTGGACCTGAGAGAGAGTGCATGTCACTCTGCTCTGTGACTTATCTTCCTGCCTCCACTACGTGGCTGCAGAAGGATGGGTACGTGCGTGTAAAGTGAAGGGTGGGGATGCAAGAGGTAAGCAGACTTTACTTTCCATTTCTGAGAAACGGTTTTGTCAGGTAATCTTCTTCTGGTTTGAGGGCACTTACAGCAGAACAAAGGGCCACTATAAGCAGCATGGTCCTCAAAGCTGAACTAACAATGCAGTTGGGAAATACAACTGCAATCTCCTGGAGAGGCTGGCCAGGTGTGTCTCCCTCCCACCTCTTAACTACCCTGAGGAACCTAAGTGGTGATGAGATGAAAGCACAGGACACCGTTTACCCGGGGAACTGAAAACGGAAGTCTACAGCCTGATCCTATAGCCTCTTGGATATAATAAACCCACTGGAATGCAAAGACATATGGAATAAAACTTCTTTCACTCGTTAATGTGTAACTTTAAAACAAACACCTTTAAACAACAAAATCATGAATGTTCCTTTCCCTGAAAACATTTCATTTCTCAGCATCTAGTGCCTTTGAAGCAATTCCTTTGAAGTCAGCAGTACAATACAATGGTTTTCTCTGTCTTCCTCAAATACTTCTGGAAAGGAGAATTCTCATTTGTAATGGTAATTACCACTGTAATTCCTTACATTTATTAATATCCCCTCAGCAAGACTTCAAAATTTTCTATATATTTTCATTCATCTTTCAAACTACCCATATAAGACAGATGATACCTCAATTTTCATGTATAGAAACTAAGGTACATTATAGATCAAACTCTTTTTCCTAATTATTTATAGAGTTAGTGATACAACTGGGAAAAGAATATATAAACTATGGAGAAATATGACATCCTCATCTTCCAATCAATCCCCTACTTTTAACATGTCGATCGGTACCAAGCATAAAATTTCATTACAAAAATCAATGCCATTTCCTTGCTAACCTCTTTAAAAATGAAGGTGCTCACATTTTTAATCTTTTTTAAAGATTTATTTTATTTTTTGGCTATACTGTGCTTAGGATCTTAGTTCCCCGACCAGGGATCAAACCTATGGCCCCTGCATTGGAAGTGCAGAGTCTTAATCACTGGGAAGTCCCAGTGCTCATTTTTACATAACTTCATATTTAGGGCTGCCCCTTACCCTAACAGGCTTTAGGGTGCTGGCTTATACACCACCCTGAAGTCTCATCATGACCCAATCATAACGATGGCTACTGTTTAATGAACACCTAAGTTACGTGGCAAGCACACTACACAAGATACACAACAATGACCTCACAAAGTAAAAGTAAATGCTTTATCCTCAGCTTACAAAGGGACCACTGAGGCTCAGAGGTATCATGGTGGCTGCCTAAGTTCACACAGTTAATAAGCCGCAGAGCAGGAATCTTAACTCAGGGTTGCTCACTCTCTCTACCCTCCACCTCAGCCCCCTGGTTCCAGAGTATAGGCTCTTCCCACTGCTGCGTAGAGTACAATATTTTATCCAAAGGCAAAAGCACAGTAGGACCAAAGAGCCTCAATCAATTGGTCCTTTGAGTTGTTAACAAGCACCCTGAGTGATTCACCTGATCCTTGGAAGTGAGAGCCAAGGCTCCTACTCTTAACAGCACAATAAGAGAATCGACTTCTCTTTCAACCAAAAAAAACCCCAAAAACAAAACAAACCAACCCCCCAAATCATTGATTTTCTTCTTAGAAGTCATCAGTTGGTTGCGTATGGTTATAAGTTGGCAACAAGACCCAATCGCTTTAGTCTTCAGTAACTCTGTATGTGTGTACATGCATGATGTGTGTACTCATGTGAGCAATATCTCAAATTCAGAGAAATTCCCCATTTGGAACATATAGGGGTGGGTAGATTTTTTTCTGTTAGAATTTTATTTTGGTGTTTATTCTCCTGACTGAGAATAATCTTGTGATCTTTCAGGAAAGAACTGAAAGCTCTTACATCCTATAGAACCCTTAGCAATGACATAACATGACATTACAAGTCTATTCAATAGTCTGTCTAGCTCATGAAATAGTGACTCCGTGAAGGCAGCAACATTTCATGTTTTGTCCTTTTTCTAAATTATGGCAATAACACTTACCATGAGATCTATCCATTTAATATATTTTAAGTAAATAGTACATTATGGTTGACACTAGGCACAATGCTGTAACTTATTCATCTTGCTTAACTGGAAATATTTTGCCTGTTGATTAATAACTCCTCATTTCCTTCTCCTCCCAGCTTTTGGTAATAATGATTCCAGAATCATAATGATTTTCTTTTGGTAATAATGATTCCAAAATCATAATGATTTTCTGAAATTTGACTATTTTAGAAACCTCATATAAGTGGAACCAGGCAGTACTTATCTTTCTGGGCTTATTTCAATTAGCACATTTTCTTAAGTTCATCAACACATACTGCATAATTTCCTTCTTTTTAGATACTGAGTAGCATTCCATTGTATACACAGATTTTTTTCCCAGTCATTCATCTGTTGAGGGAAAGAGGTTGCCTCCACATCTTAGCGATTGTGAATGGTACTGCTATGAACACAGGAGTGTGAATGTCTCTCTGAGATCCTGAGTTCAATTAGTTTGGCTATAGGCCCAGAATTACTGAGTCTTAATGGCAGTTCTTTTTCTAACTTCTTGAGGAATGTCTATGTTGTTTTCCATAACTTTTGCACCCTTTTGCATTCCCACCAATTGTGTTCCAATTTCTCCACATTGTTGCCGATACTTGTTGTCTTTTCATTTATTTATTTTTTAACAATATGTCATTGTGACAGGAGTGATGTGATATCTCACTAGGGTTTTGATTTGCATTTCCTTGATGATTAGTGGGGCTTCCCCAGTAGCACTAATGGTAAAGAAACCACCTGCCAATGCAGGTAGACACAAGAGATGCAGGTTTGACCCTCTGACCCTTGGGAAGATCCCTTGGATGAGGGCACACCAACCCACTCCAGTATTCTTGCCTGGAGAATTTCACGGACAGAGGAGTCTGGTAGGCTATGGTCCATTGGGTCGCAGAGTAGGACGTGGCTGACGTGACTTAGCACACATGCATGATGATTAGTGATGTTGAGCATCTTTCCATCTATCTGGTGGCCATTTGTATGTCTTTGGAGAAATGTCTATTCAAATCCTTGGGGGCATGCTCAGCTGCTAAGTCATGTCTGACTCTTAGTGACCCAACAGACTGTAGCCCACCAGGCTCCTCTGTTCATGGGTCACTTAAAATTGATTATTAGGGTTTTTTTCCTCTGCTATTGAATTATAGGAGTGTCTTATATATACTGGAGATTAATCCCTTACCAGATATGTGATTAGCAAATATTTTCTCCCATTCCTTAGGTTGCCTTTAAATTTTATTTTGCTGGGCAGAAGCTTTTAAGTTCCAAGGAGTCCCACTCCCACTTATTTATTTCATGCTTTGTTCTTAAAGCATTTCTATTGAGAACACATGTTCTATTGAGAACACGACAGGCACGCACACTCATTTAGGTCTTGGGATACCAATGAGTCCTTCAAGCCCCAAGAGCACTGACTCTTCTCGTCCTGGAAGGGTGATGGGTGGTAAGCCTAGGTGAGGCCCTGCTCCATGCAGACTGTGGAGACTCATGCCAACCAGAAGCCACATGCTCTCTGGGCATTGTCCTCTCAAGAGGGCACACTGGTATCAAGTTCTAGACTTCTTTTGCAAAGCTCTTCAGTTTAAACCTTTACCTTATTAGCCTTCCTTCTCTATCTCTTCTTTCCCCTCTGAAACAAATCTTCCTTGGGTGCTAATTAAAATGCAAATTTTTTTTTTTAACTAATAAGATATATTTTGCTTATAATCCAAAAATGTGTTGAAAAATCACAGTCTGTTATCTTAATGGGAATCTAAATAGGTGGAACTTAATGTTTTAATCTATGATCATAGGTGTAGAATGAGCATAGCAGGGCAGATACTGCCACAGGAAACCAGAGCGGCTCGTCCAGGTTGAGTCTGTTAGTCTTTCTGACTAAGTAGCACTTGCTGAGTCAGACTATCTGCATTGCGTATCTCCCCATACATCTACACTATGGAGAGTCACTTGTGTCCCAAGTCTCCAGCACTCTAAATGCCCACCCTGGATGAGTCTTATCAATTTTCCACCTCTGGGCCATCTCATTTCTCCACAGAAATCCTCTATATCTATTCTTTGAAATTCAAGTTCAATGATACAAGACTTAATTAGAAAACTGAGTCTAGAAACATCACTGAAGGGGAAATAGCAGAAGAGATACTTTAGGAAGAAGTGAGGTACATCCCTACCTTACAAGAATATGGTCTTTCTCTCTTGGGTCACTTGTGGAAAAGCCAAGGACTAAAACATCTTCAGTTCAGTTCAGTCGCTCAAGGTCGTGTCCGACTCTTTGCGACCCCATGAATTGCAGCACACCAGGTCTCCCTGTCCATCACCGACTCCCGGAGTTCACACAAACTCATGGCCATCGAGTCGGTGATGCCATTCAGCCATCTCATCCTCTGTTGTCCCCTTCTCCTCCTGCCCTCAATCCCTCCCAGCATAAGGGTCTTTTCAAATGAGTCAGTTCTTTGCATCAGGTGGCCAAAGATTGGAGTTTCAGCTTCAGCATCAGTCCTTCCAATGAACACCCAGGACTGATCTCCTTTAGGATGGACTGGTTGGATCTCCTTGCAGTCCAAGGGACTCTCAAGAGTCTTCTCCAACACCACAGTTCAAAAGCATCAATTCTTCGGTGCTCAGCTTTCTTCACAGTCCAACTGTCATATCCATACATGACCACTGGAAAAACCATAGCCTTGACCAGACGGACCTTTGTTGGCAAAGTAATGTCTCTGCTTTTTAATATGCTATCTCTTATCAAAACTTCACAGTAAGGGCCCTAAAATTTTAGTGCTGGAAAGAACCTTAAAGATGTTATACAGTCTAAATCAACCTGCTCATTTTACAAATAGTGAAACTTCAAGGCTTTTAAAAGGCTACAGATAGTAACTGGCAGAACTGAGACACTGAAAAAGGGATAGCAGCTCACTGCAGTGGCAAAACTACAGTGGTACTAGCCACTCTTTTTGGTGCTGTTGGTCTTTCAGGAAGAACCACACAGAGCCACAGCTGTTGGCCGCCAACCTCCATAGCACCACTTATCTCAGGGACTAGCAAACATCCAGTTAGTCCAGATTAGAAAAAACAGCGGACTTGAAGCAATAAAGGAGAAAAAATGAATCAATTATTTTGCTTGTTTTGCTCTAGTTCACCTCAACATTAATTTAAATGCTGACATGTTCCTTCCAGAGAAAAGTTTTACTAATAGGTAAAGGTTTAATTGTGGGTTTAAAAAAGTGCTACCCTAGCAGCTTGTTGTCTTGTAATCGCAACAGCCAACTCCGCCTTTCATCTGCTTTCGTTGTTACATACCTTTCCTCTTCCACTAGATTGCTAGCTCTGAGTCTTACTCATCTCTTTATCCTCTGCAACGTAGCACAGTACTTTGCACACTGTAGCTATTTGGCAAAATGTTTATTGGGTTGGCTGCTATTACTGTCAGCTTATTTTTATTTTGATGTATAACGGCAAGAAAGATGCAGCAACGAAATAAGTCATTGTAGTTTATGAAATGCAACTCCACATGCTCAACAGTCATAATTTACCAAGCCTGGCACTACCTGTCCAAATGATATTACAGAAAATTCTGTCTTGAGAAACTAACAAAATAATGTCAAGTCTAAAATTAAGAAAAGGAATTCACTTTATTTTGTCCTAGTATATTGTTTCTTTTTAGAGGTTTATGTCTGTTCCATAGACTCTAAGTGAATAATCATGTTACTGAAAGTAAATTATTTCAGATACTTCACCAAGTAATTTTGCCAATGGATATTACATTTTCAATCTAACATTATTACTATTTGATAACATGATGTGCTTGAAGTTATTTACAAACTGTCATTAAGTCCCCAGAGAACATGATGTTTGAGGTAATTTTGGAAACATCAGCTAAGTACTCAGAAACCACATGAACCAACAGCCTTTTAATTTTAAATCTTTGTCCTTTGCAGTTGCCAGCTGCCTGAATGGGCAGAAGGAGGTCCTTTGAGCCAAATGATTAACTTAGGCATATCACACTCAGACTTCCTGACGTTCTCAATTTTTTGAATTCTTAAGCAGAGAAAACAGAGATCATGTTGGACATATTCACCAACAATGACGGTGAAATGCTTGGATATATCAGTACTTATTTTAGTGGCTGAGTTCACTTTATCAGCACTGTTACAAATTGACTATTTTATCAATCATTCACTCTATCATCATTGAAGGAAGATCCACATTCTATTCATCAAAGTTCAATCTCTGGTGACACAAATACATGACTTTTGCTTTCTTTCAACAAGGGCTATTCCAGCTAAATATAACATAATATACTGGCGCTGTGAGTAAAATATGTGTAAGGTATCATACAAGGACAAGGTGAAGAGAAAAATGTAAGGGATGCATGAGTAAGGAGGTAACACCCAAGAAGAATCATACTAAGTGTAGGTTTCTGTTAAATGAACAAGAGTAGAAAGAGTGGTCCAAGGTAAGGGATAAGGAGGAGGAAGAGATGGAGCGGTGATTTTAAAGTGATTCCTGTGGCTGGAGATTTGGGACAATGCTGTGGGGTAGGGTGACTCAAGGGGTTCTGGAGTGTGGAGTCGGAGATTGCAGAGCTTTGTACAAGCTTCACGAGATGGGCAAAACACACCGAAAGGTTTCCATCAGAACACAACATGACTCAATCTGTGTTTTTAAAAGCTCTCTAAGGTGGTTGCCTGGAGAATTAGCTCAAGATTGACTGTGAGATGATTGGTAAGATTAGGACAAATATTGTAATCACTCTGGTGAACAATGAGAAATGTCTGAATAAGCCATGACAATGGAGATGTAAGATGGATCCACATCCCCTCATGCCAATAAAAGAGTTAATTAGCAGCTGGTGGATATAAGCATTTTTAAGATAGGATTTGTAGTAAACATCACCGCAACTGCCAGAGACAATAGAAAAGAACTGCTCTGGAATGATGAACCCGTGTGTGTGCGAGTGTTAGTCATTCAGTCGTGTCCGACTCTTTGTGACCCACGGACTGTAACCTGCCAGGCTCCTCTGTCCATGGGATTCTCCAGGCAAGAATACTGGAGTGGGTTGCCATGCCCTTCTCCATGGGAATCTTTCTGACCCAGGGATAGAAAACAAACTCGTATCGGGACTTCCCTGGCAGTCTAGTTTCTAACACACTATGGTCCCAATGCAGGGGGCCTGGGTTCCAACCCTGATCAGGGAACTAGATCTCACACGCCATGGCCAAGACCCAGTGCAGCCAAATAAATAAATAAATATGTTAAAAGAAAAAAAAAGGAAAGCAAACTTATGGTTACCAAAAGGGAAAGGGGGAGGGGGATAAATTGGGAGTTTAGGATTGACATATACATACTGCTATATTTAAGGTAGATTGGAGAAAGCAATGGCAACCCACTCCAGTACTCTTGCCTGGAAAACCCCATGGATGGAGGAGCCTGGTAGGCTGTAGTCCATAGGGTCTCGAAGAGTCGGACATGACTGAGTGACTTCACTTTCACTTTTCACTTTTATGCATTGGAGAAGGAAATGGCAACCCACTCCAGTATTCTTGCCTGGAGAATCTCAGGGACGGGAACCTGGTGGGCTGCCATCTATGGGGTCGCACAGAGTTGAACATGACTGACTTGACTTAGCAGCAGCAGCATATTTAAGGTAGATAACCAACAAAGGCCTAGAGTATAGTGCAGGGAACTTTATTCACTATTTGGCAATAACCTAAATGGGAAAAGAATTTGAGAAAGAATAGATATATGTATAACTGAATCACTCTGCTATACAGCTGAAACTAACACCGCATTGCAAATCATGTATAGTCCAATATAAATTTAAATTTTTTAAAAAAAAATCAAAATTCCTAAATTAAAGGTATCATCCTGTAAAAATATTTCACAATATTGAATATGAGCAAGTATGATTCAATATAAAAAGGAATTAACATTAACGCAAAGATTCTGACTTGAGAAGGGGGTGCAGTACTTAAAAAGAATACCAGTACCCAAGTCCCCACCTAGAGGCATGTGTATCACAATCTAAGGTGGGAGAGTTGGGGAATCAGTCTATTTCAAATGCTCCCCAGGTGAATCTAAAGTGCAGTCAAGAGTGTTGAACCCTTGTACTCAGCATACAGGTAGAAGATGAGGAAGGAAGGAAAACTAGCCTCTTATGGCAGTGAAGACCTTAAAAGGCATATTGCACTTGTGATTGACTGTCAGAGGCTCATGGAAAGGATCCAAAAAGTACTCCTGAGCTGTGCATGCTATTGAGAAAACATTCATTAAATCTTAGATACAGTCTTTGCTATTGATTATCTGTGGTAAAGAGAAAAGAACTCAGAGATCAACACATATGATGAAAAGGAGTGAAAATTGCACACCACACTACAAAATTATTATGGAACTGGGACTATATTAACTTCCAAAGAAAACATCAAGCAATAATTCAACAACAATTTTTAAAATTATGAAGAAATATTCAGATGTCAGGTGGATGCAGCTTATATTAGCTCTCTTCAGAAAGAATGCTGCTGCTGCTAAGTCACTTCAGTTGTGTCCGACCCTGTGTGACCCCATAGACTGCAGTCCACCAGGCTCCCCCGTCCCTGGGATTCTCAAGGCAAGACCACTGGAGTGGGTTGCCATTTCCTTCTCCAATGTGTGAAAGTGAAGTCGCTCAGTCGTGTCCGACTCGTAGCGACCCGATGGACTGCAGCCCACCAGGCTCCTCCGTCCATGGGATTTTCCAGGCAAGAGTACTGGAGTGGGGTGCCATTGCCTTCTCCATCAGAAAGAATATTTGATGATAATTGTATACAGGTATTTTACAAAGTGCTAACAATTATTAAATGTAACTATATAGTATGTAACTATATTTTGTAAAGAAATAAAAACATTCAGTTATAAGGAGCTTCTCAGATTATAAATTTTTCCACAAGGTATTCTTTTTGATGACTTTCTGTCAATTTGTAGAGCTAGGATTTGACAACTGAGTATGACAGGAGCCATATGTACCCAATTTCTTTCTTTCCCACCTGGGACACTAAACATTCTCTGACATTTGCTGCCCTGTTTTAAGTACCAGATAACATAACATTTGCTCCAGTGTAAACAGAGAGGTCAGTAAAAGAAAGTGGTCTCTTTTTCAGAATACCTGAAGGGTCCAAAATGTTGTACAGGGATTGAATGTATTGGCATTTTCATACTGGGAATTTTGTCCAACCAGTACTTGGTTTACTGAGAATAGAACACTCTGTCGTCAAACAGCCCTTCTGCACTTTGTCCCTTTCTTGGCACATTTCCCTCCGGGAGGTAGTTTATTATAATACGTCTTTCCTACACTCTACTATTGTAATGTAATGGAATTGAATCAAAGTTCACCCTTGATTTTTCCAGTTCCCACCTTGACTTGGTCCGTATTACAAAATATTCGCTTAATAAATGTTAGTGAAAGAATAAAGGAATGCAGGAGTGAACCACACACTTCACTAGCATGGTATTGTGTCAGTTACCACAAAGGTCAAGTTAGTATATTTACTTTGCACTTGCTCACTCATTAATTTAGTTTTGACTGAAAATCTCCTATGTATCCAGCACTGAACGATCCAGTGCTGAACGATCTCCTATTCTCTTGGAGCTGTGTGGGAAAAAGTCCACACAGATAGTTCTAGGGATTTAAGTGCATAAGCACGTATGTTGATAAATATTTTTAAACACATCCATTTAACCGAAAAATAAACACTAAGCTGATCATTTCTATGGTGTACTAATACCACTAGTAAGCAGAGATTAAGATCATTTGAAAGCTAGGAATGCGACTGAATCCTGATACCTCAGATTTGGTTCTCACAAGGCTGAGAGAAGTGTTGCCTGGACAAGTTAGGTAGGGGACGGAGTTAAAGGCTGGCTGAACAATAGAAAGGCAGGTGGGACTAAGGGTAGATGATAATTAATTCTGAGGCTAGTAATAGACTCAAAGGTTTGAAGGCGCTAAGGACCGCTTAGACCAAAGTGTTCTAGGGTGCTCTGTCCACAAACAAAGTAGAAGGGACAGACAATAATATGAGAAGAAATCAAATGTAGTCTGACACCATAAGGAAAAAATTTATATTTTGATTACATCCTCCTATATTCTTAGATGCTCTTAGAAGTACTCAATAGAAAGAGAACATTCCACCTTTTAACATTATTCTAGGTCAGGTTCTTAATCCAGCAAAGGCCCTCTTCTGAATGAACATATTAGAAAATTGAAATATACATACTCATCCTTGTCCACCTTTTCTCGAAGCTTCTTTAGTTGTCTAGTTTGGCCAAACTTCAGGTTTTGAATTATGTTCTCAAAGTATTCTTCTTCCTGGTAGCTCAACTGTATTAATTTAAAAGAATTTTGAGAGCAATACTAAAAACATGTCTCCAAAGTTTTGCTAAATAGCATTAAGAGATTATCACTTAATAAAGTTAGCAGAAACCATTAAAATTTGCCAAAGAAAAATTAAGTTCTAATTAATTCCATACAAGTCACTGCTGCTCTGGCTGAATCATCCCTTCAGTGTATTCTTTTCTAATTAATCAAATGAAACTAAGTGTCAAACAAGCTTTTCTGTGTTGATATCAATCCTTACATGACAGATAACAGCATTCTTATTTACTGCATTACAAGAACACTTATTCTTATAATCCTCAAAATAATTTTATGAAGATGGGCTGTTATCATCATTTTAAAGTTGAGGAAACTGAGGCACAGACAAGTCAGTTGTCCAAGTTAATCTGTGATGAAGTTGAGATTTGAACCCTAGGAATCTGACTTTGAGTTGATGCTCTTAGCCAGTTAGTGTGTGGTATGGCTGAGATCTGAGCCCATGTAGTTCAGCTGTGAGGCTGTGTGCTCAGCCACTAGACTCCGGCCACAAGGGCCCCAAGGACTCACAAGCTACAGTGAGCTCATTTTTTAAAAAGCCAAGCTTTTCTGCAATGGAAAAAGAAACGAGGACAATGTGCCTTGCAAACTCTCAAGTTAGGCTAGTAATCAACAGATTAGAAATCATCATCCCCGGATCTCTAGGCAAGGGCCACCTTGTCACCAAGACGGCAAGTAGTCGTGGAGACTGCAAGGTTCGCAATAAGCTCTTAGCGGACTCTGAAATCCATACTTCAGTCAATTCTGCTTTCATCATTTATATTACACAAGAGGAATAAAACAGTTTCTCACTCTCAAATAACAGATGCTTTTTTTCCAGAGAAGACACGACCAGGTTAATCCAGTGGAGGAATAATTAGAAATTGGAAGGAAACCTGAAGATTTGACTTTTCAGGCATGTGTAAAAAGCCTGAGTACTGCCTGTTCATCACTTAAATATCTATGCCTTGATGCTCTTAAAAAAAAACACCAAGTTTTTAATCACTACTCTTAAAATGGACTATATGGAAAGCAAAATAAGAAAACCAAACACAGACCAGGCCAATGAAACAACAGGCTAACACTAAAACAAACATAGTTCTGGCTTCAGTGTTAAAGGCTTAATATAACAAGGGCTCTGGGTGTAGGCCCACATACGTTCTGGCCTCCCATAGCAAGAAAAGACATTGCCCCCAACCTCAGGCACCATCAGTATAGAGTCTTTTCAAGACTTACCTCAAGGTACTCATTATTCAGTTTGTCGTCATTTGAAATAATGTCATCAGGATAGCCAATTCTTTCTTTAATTGCTAAGGCCTATGAAAATTAGAATATTGAATGTGAGCATGATTATGAACTTTCAAATGCAAATGTTATGATTGTGCCCTTGACTGGAAATTGAATAACTTGATCCATACTGTTTACAAAATGAGTATTTGACCACACTTAAACAGAGATCTTTGCCATGGCTTCTTCCTGGAATTCAACATAAAAAAGAGTCTTGAAATTTAGCTTCTAATACCCTATTCTCATAGTCTGAAGCTTGCCTAAGAAAATTAACATGACAGACTGACAAGTCTTTGTTCCACAGGTATTGGAACAAAGGTATTACAAACACAGGTATTACTCTTATGAACTTTTTCTCTGCAAGGCTTTTTTCTTCAATCTTATAGGAGAAATAACATTTAGAACTTTTGTTCTAGTAGCTTATCTTTCCACTTCACCAATTTGGCTCAGAAAACAGATATAGGCTTACAGGTTCGGTGCTAAATATTCTTCTTGAATATTGGTTCCTGGAGTTTTTATGTTGTTTCAGTCTCCAGAGCTAGTGTACCCAACTTTCCACAGTTAAATGAATGATATTAGTTAAATGAGTAGAAAACAGGGTTTCCCTTGTTACACCATCTCGTATTTACCACTTGCTTACTACTGTTTGTGTATGTGCATGCCAAGTTGCTTCAGCTGTGTCTGACTCTTTGAGACCCTATGGACTGTAGCCTTCCAGGCTCCTCTGTCCATGGGATTCTCTAGGCAAGAATATTGGAGTGGGTTGCCAAGCCCTCCTCCAGGGGATCTTTCCAACCCAGGGATCGAACCTGCGTCTCCTATGTCTCCTGCACTGGCAGGCAAGCTCTTTACCACTAGTGCCCAGCAAGTGGGAAGCCCACTTGCTTACTATTTGCTATTTCTATTTTTTACTTCTGTCATTTTTCTCAAAGATATTTGATTCAATCATACCACATTGCTCTTAAATAATTTAATTAATTTAAATTTTTCATGAGGTATTAAGCTTGCATCTCTGAGTTATTTGTTTTGCCATCAAATGGATGTGGTTTTTTTTACAGATCTGTTTCATGAGTCTAGGATTTCTCCAGTGGATCAGACAGATGTGTCAGCTAATCTAATAGGCCCAGCCTATTTTCTTTCTATACTGTCAGCCCATAATAAATCACTCCCCTCTCAGTGGTGTTTTATTTTCTAGAAGATGTTTCCCCAAAAGGTATTCTAAGGGATACAAAATCTACAGAAATGGGAGGTACCACATAAGAAAGGATATACTGTAAAAATATTTGGGGTAAATACTGTGACCGCTTCCCAGGTGGTTTAGTAGGTAAAGAATCCACCTGCTGATGCAGAAGACTCAGGAGACATGGGTTCAGTCCTTGGGTTGGAAAGATCCTCTGGAGAAGGAAATGGCAACCCACTCCAGTATTCTTGCCTGGAAAATTCCATGGACAGAGGAGCCTGGCAGGCTACAGTCCACGGGGTCCAAAAGAGTTGGACAACTCTGAGAGGCTGAGCACGCACGCACTAGGACAGGAACACGAAGTAGGCTCTTTCACTGAAGGATGTCTTAGAGTCTACAATTAAGTAATTGCAAGTATCCAAGAGAATGAATTATTTTGCCTATTTATTCATTCAATTTGTGTTCTAGAGTCTACAATAAACCAGGTACTTTGTAAGGGGCTGAGGATACAATGCAAAAATTTCTGCTCATGGAGAGTCTATTGTAAACGTCAATGGTAGGCAATAAAATGAATATTAACTCTCAAGTGTGATGTATGATGCCATAAAATCATACTCTAGAGGCATGTAACCTAATTGAAGGTAGGATCAGGGAAGCCTTCCTTCAGGAAGTGTTGCCTAAACTTTTTGAGTATGGGATTCTTTCACAAAGCAACTTGCAGATCCAGAGTTTTATATCACTTTGGGAAATTATTAAATCTAGAACAATTTAATTGGTTACATCAAAAAGGACCATGCTATGACAGCTAGAACATGAAAGGAGCAAATCCAGCCTGAACTTCTGAGGAGCTAGACGGAGTGCTGCAAAGACAGCTATACTGGGGTGCCAAATTCTAGATCTGAGTCATCCAGGGTTCTGTGGTCACTGAAGATGACCCTTCCATGTGATCTAATCCTGAAAGAAAACTAGACTTCAGTCGGATTCTCTTATTATAAATAGATTTATGGACTCTTTCTGTGTTAAGTTCAAAGAATGGTATGTTCTTCCTGCTACTCTAACTACAAAGGAATAATCAGGTTGCATGTGAATACTGCTTATAAAGCACATACAATTTTCACTGGACATGTTCCTTCCAGTTTTATATAGTTATCAAGACAATGGCATAGTAAATTTAAACCTGAGATTTCCTTAGAATTTCTATTTTGCTTATTCTATGCAAGATGTTAAAAATCTCAATAAAAGGTGAATAGTGGGGGTAAATAAGAAAAGTTTATAAAGAGCTCCATCAACATCTCTGTAACTGTGGGACACTCTATAGTATTCAAATAATGCACTGACCTTACATTGGCTTAATAGAAATTTGGTATTATTTCCTCTAGGTTATATTAAAAAAAAAACTAAATAGCACATGTTTACAAATTTTTCATTAGAAATTTGCATTAAAGATTATTGAATATTGGTAGAAATCTTTTAAATATGTTTCATAAAAGGAGGAAAAATATGAACCACTGATAATATCTTTTAATGTTTTCTTATTCACACAAGATATTTCTCTTCTTTTCTTGGTTTGTGAAGACTTCTTTTTCAAAGAAAAGGAGTTTTTTCTTTCAAAGTTTTGAGCTGAACATGGAGAATAGAAGCTAGTTGCAAAGAAATAATGAAAGATGAAAATCATAGAAAAAAACTTCATCAATGAAAAATTGTCCCTGGAAATGTTACATCTTGAAAGAGTGTGTTTTTATTTTATACAATTCTTGATTACCATATTTTCCCCAAATATCTTAAAAGTTCATCTTTTCTTACAGATTTTTCTTTGGTAGTTAGCTCCACCTTGCTCTTTACCTTTTCCTCAGCTTTCTTTTTTGTTTCAGCATCCATCCAAGTTAGGTCATCTAAAGTCTGAATAAAAACCTCCCGGATCTGGGCAATTAAATCCTCAACCTTAAACCAAAAGAACAGAAAGCAAATATGAGCCATGAGATAATTTTTTGTAATAAAAATTAAGAAAAATAGAATTATAAGCTGTGTTGATGTGATTCAATAATATGTTAATAAATATAAATTTATAAATGATCTAAACAAATGGATATATATGGATAATTATATTTTTAAAGCAGCACTTCTATTAACACTAATGATTGAATAGATCTTAATGTATACATTAATAAAATTCTTCTTTAGAATGTATGGTTTCCATTATCAAGAAAGAAGAATTAACATAAAATACTAGCTGTCATTACTATTAATAGTTTAGTTAAGCATGAAGTAGCATTTCAATAAATTTTTTCACCTTGCCTTTAAGTTCCTTTGTTTTCACTTCAGTTACAATAAAAAATATAGTATTTGGCTTATACTTCAAATGAACTCTGATTTACTTTCTGGTTTTTAAGAAAAAATACTAATTCTTAGTCAATTTTGCTAATAGAAGAGACTACAAATGACTATATTATAAGAACATGTGACTAGGTAATGTGAATATATTGCTCCTGGAAAATGGACAATTGCTTTTGGGTTAAACAATATTAGGATTAGAAAAATATGCAGACCCTTGGGGGAGGGAGGACAAGATTTATTGGGAAATAATGGCAAATGGTAAATCAGAAGTTCTTAGCCAATCAGTAAAATTTTAGCAAAATGATGGACTATTGTGACTGCCCATTGATGCAAACTGATCGAGTACGGTGCTGAAAACATTACCACATGTTTACTATCTCCAGGAAATGCCGCTTCCACATAGAGCCTTCCCACGGCATTTTCCATATTCCCATTGACATAGTTTGCACAGCGTCTCCAAGTTGCTGTTTCTGATGTTGTGCCATAAAGAGCCTATGGGAGAGAAAGGAAATGGCATTGAGCAGGCGTAGACGGCCGGAGCGCTGCGAGAGCACAAATTTCACAGGACTCTACTCTTGGGTCTCAGATTCTTTGAATATTCATTGCTTCTCCTCACACGTCAGGATGTCCTTGCATAGGAAAAAATGTAATCCAATAGAATTATTACTTATATATGATCTGGAAATAAGGTATATTTTCAGTAGCAAGTCCTAGAAGAACTGTTGGCTATTGCAAGTTAATATCCTTCTGGACCACTTTAGGAAAAAAGCTCTGCCCTGGACCACTTTAGGAAAAAATCTCAAAATAATGCTGTTGCCACTGCATAAACATAAACATGAAGCAATATTTAATATATGTAACAGGGGAGAGACCTGGTATACAAGAAAACACATTGCTGTTTTTCAACGCTTTTGTTGAACTTCCAGTACTTAGAAGAACTGCATGTGTACACATTTAAGTACCAATAAAGGGATACATTTATGGAAGGAAAATTTAACAAAACACAGCTCTTATCTTCTTTCATTTTTAAAATATGTCTACATTTTCTTTTAAAGGGTAAAAAATTAAAAATTTCAATCAGTCAGAATTATTCCCTGCCCATGACACCAACCAATACATTTGTGAGAATTTCTCCTTTTTCACATAAGGACTTTCTCTCTCCCCTCACATTAGGACCAAAATGATGATTGTTGAAATGATATGGGTACAGCCTAACAAAAGGTCTTAAGGGTATCTCCGGGGAGGTGTATTCTCAGTGGGAAGTCCACACAATGTAGTCCATCTGTTTGTATGTCTATTGTGCTGTGAGTACTAGAAAAATCAAATTAATTGAGATAGCCCTGAAATTACTTGGAACGCAACACCAAAACAAGCCAGTACTCTTTCATGAATTGTGCAAATAACCAAATGCCCTTCCTTCCAGGGCAATTCAATCATGGTGCCAAAGTAGACAGAGGAAAACAGAGCACCTGAAAACTGGCTTTCCTGGGCAACATGGCTTGAATACAGGCAAAGTAACCAACATTTGGCCTTCTGTCTCTTTGCAAAGTTTACCACATTCTAGCAATGGACATGGCAAGCCTTCATAATCATGGATCTCTTTATGCTTTAAGTCTTAAGAAAAGAGAGATTTTTTCTTCACCTTGCGGAAAGCATTTCTGGACTCCTTGTAGTTTCGGCTGAGGCTGCTTACAAGATCCATTATGAACCGCCAGGACATTAAATTTTGAAGATCTCTGTATAAAAAAACCCACCACCCAGCAACAGAAAAGATGAGGCTGCAAAGCTTCTAAAGAATGATATTAAATGCAAACTTTGGGGACATGGGCACGCTGACATACCTACCTGGCAGAATATTTGGCAAGAATGAGCTTAAGATTGGTTAAATACTCTGGAGCATAAACAATCACTTCTTCCTCATGTGGAATATTAATATTCACGGTTGACATGATTTCATTTGTGAAATTTGACCAGCTGAATGGCTGGAAAAAATCAGGTACAAAACATTCAGTAATTATGGACTTTTCTTCTTGGTTCCAAGAATCAGTTATGGTTACAGGGTCAGACATGGTTACAGTGCCAATTGTATCACTATATAATTATCACAATGGTCATTGTGATATTTGTTTGGGCTTCTTCTTTAATTGCTTCTGTCAGTTTTTGAATAAAAATTAGTTCTGCAGCATAATTATTTAAATGCAGAATTAAACCAACCATTTAAGAGCAAGAACAAAGCTTCTAAGAGTAGTAGGCATATGGTAGAAATCAGGCTAAATGTCATATTCTTGGTCTTGCCCATATGAGAGAAAAAGAAATTTAGTTATAATGTTTTCTAGGTTTAAGCCAAAATTTAAATGCATATAATATGCATATTTCATAAAAGTATATATTAGTAGACAATTCGTTTGAACACAGTAATACACTTCAGTGGAGACTGTGTTGTACGTGAAAGTGAAAGCAAACTGTTGTTCTAGCAGAGGTATAAGTAACAGTAATGATACAACATACATGGTCTCGTGAAGATGAACAAAACACATTTTATGCTATCAATGTCAGGTCTATATAGACATGCAGTTTTCACACTTCAGAAGCTGGATTTGGAGTTAATGAAAGAAAGAATCTTGTTTCTCTATTATTCTTTAAGTGGGAATTATGGTTATTCAACCACCAATGGATATGAGGAAAGATAGCAAAAGTGAAGACTATGCAAATGTTGCTGAAATACCACATTTCAATTAAGATTATTGATATTTTAGGCTACCTGGGAGTATGTAAATAAACTGATCACTTACTCAGTATGAGGTGCTATGGCTTTTCTAGATTTCCTTTAGTGGCTTGGACTATTTTTTCAAACCACTTATTAAACACTTATATTAAAAAGCTTTATGTAAGAAATTCCTTGTTTATTGCAATCAGACAATAAACAAAACAACAACTGCAATTGTTTATTGTGATTCCAAATAGAATTCCATCACTGAATGTGGTAGTTTGTAGATTTTATGAATGTTGCTTCATTATCCAATTGTGTGCATCAGCTCACACACAGAATACACGCATATCTTAGAAGAGATTATTAGATACTAGCTAAGGAATTACAACTAAGCAAAAAGATGTCAGTTGATGTTTATAAATGGTACCTATAGATTTTTCTGTTTCTTGTGTTCTATTTCTCCATTATTGCTTTGAACACCTCCATAGATGGCCCTAATGAGAACATGGCAAGTTCTATGAAAAAATTACTCTTTTTTTGGAGGTAAGAAGTCTGGTACATATTATATGACTGTCCAAGTCCCATAGTTATATAATGACCTTTCAGAAGGATTTTCACTTTTAATGTTTCCAAACCCTTTTTTTTTTTTTTAATTTTTTTATTAGTTGGAGGCTAATTGCTTCACAACATTTCAGTGGGTTTTGTCATACATTGATATGAATCAGCCATAGATTTACACTTATTCCCCATCCCGATCCCCCCTCCCATCTCCCTCTCCACCCGATAATTTCTAATACTATTCCATAGCTGCTTTGAAAGGGCTTTTTATCTTTGAAATTCGCTCTAATTACATATGAATACAATGATTTAGAATAGTTTTTTCAAGTCTTTTCATAAAGTCAAATGGTTGGTATCATCTAAATTCATTTTGATGTTCAATTTATCTCAATAAATTAAAAAAATCATTGAATTTTAACTGCATTTTAATATTAACTTTGAAAACGACATAATAAGTACTTAAATTTTGTCACTTACCTTCCCATTGAATTCCAGTGAAAATTTATTTTGGATCTCAGCTAATGTCACTTTGTTATAAAGAAGCATTGGATCATTTCGATCTTCAGATTTAGTTGTAGCCTATGGATTTAATGTTTTATTATTATTTTAGACCAAGAATTCTTTTGAAAAATATAACTATATACAAGGGGGAAAGAAATATGGCATTGGTACAACATAATTATATTTAAATTCTATTCTGTATTTGTTTCATAATTTATCTTGTCACATCAAGAAGAAAAGAGAAATATAAGAGATTTTAAGTATATTTAGTAACAATCATCAAGACTTGGTTAGTGTTAAGTATGAGGGCTTCTTTGGTGGGTCAGTCAGTAAAGAATCTGCGTGCAGTGCAAGAGATTGCCTGCAATGCAAGAGACCTGGGTTTGATCCCTGGGTCAGGAAGATTCCCCTGGAGAAGGCAACAGCTACCCACTCCAGTATTCTTGGCTAGGAAATCCCATGGACACAGGAGCCTGGCAGGCTACAGTCCATGGGGTCTTCAAAAATCTTTTTATATTTTTATAACAACAAACCACATCGGCAATATTTACAGCCCTCCTTCCTTCCATGGCTAATGGGCAGCTCAGTTGTGCCTGTGGCTATTTCATATAATGAATTTCTTGGATAAAGTCATTTCCAATTAATCCCTCAAATACTCTGTCTGCTGCTGCCGCCACTGCCAAGTCGCTTCCGTCGTGTCCGAGTCTGTGCGACCCCATAGACGGCAGCCCACCGGGCTCCCCCGGCCCTGGGACTCTCCAGGCAAGAACACTGGAGCGGGCTGCCATTGCCTTCTCCCACTCTGCCTGCTACCCGCCACCATTCAGTGTCCTAGTTAAAATTCAGACCGGAAGACACACATACACACACACAATGATTTCTGCCAAGAACTGAAGGCAAGTGAGACCAAGAAAATCCCTAGTACACAGTGCAGGTAGGTGCCAAATGATCTGAGGAGAGCGCTAGCACTTACTTCTGTGACTGTCCGCTCATGGGGCCTAACGAGTTTAGTGCTATCATCAGCATCCAGTATTACTGTTTTCACTGACTGAAAAGAGAAAATTTCAATAACAACTCCCCAACTAGTGGGTGACAGGAGTAGAAGCAATTTTAAGTGAAGAGAGACAAAAGGTAAAAATGGGAATTATTTCTCTAGTTAACAATGACTCGTGACTTCAGTTCACTGATGTATTTATTTACTTCAAGAATGCAAAAAGGCAAAAATGGTTGTCTGAGGAGGCCTTACAAAGAGCTGAGAAAAGAAGAGAAGTGAAAGGCAGAGGAGAAAAGGAAAGATATACCCACTTGAGTGCAGAGTTCCAAAGAATAACAAGGAGAGATAAGAAAGCCTTCCTAAGTGAACAAAGCAAAGAAATAGAGGAAAACAATAGAATGTGAAAGACTAGAGATCTCTTCAAGAAAATTAGAGATATCAAGGGAACATTTCATGCAAAGATGGGCACAATAAGGACAGAAACAGTATGGACCTAACAGAAGCAGAAGATGTTAAGGAGAGATGGCAAGAATACACAGAAGAACTGTACCAAAAAGCCTTAATGACACGGGTGACCACAGTGGTGTGGTCACTCACTGAGGGCCAGACATCATGGAGTGTGAAGTCAAATGGGCCTTAGGAAGCATTGCTATGAACAAAGCTAGTGGAGGTGATGGAAGTCCAGCTGAGCTATTTCAAATCCTAAAAAATGATGCTACTAAAGTGCTGTGCTCAAGATGCCAGCAAATTTGGAAAACTCAGCAGCAGCCACAGGACTGGAAAAGGTCAGTTTTCATTCTAATTCCAAAGAAGGGCAATGCCAAAGAATGTTCAAACCCTCACAATTGCTCTCATTTTACTTGCTGGCAAGGTAATGCTCAAAATCCTTCAAGCTAGTCTTCAACAAAAGGTAAACTGAGAACTTCCAGGTATACAAGCTGGATTTAGAAAAGGTAGAGGAATCAGAGATCAAATTGCCAACATCTGTTGGACCATAGAGAATGAAAGAGAATTCCAGAAAAAAGTCTACTTCTGCTTCATTGATTACACTAAAGCCTTTTACTGTATGAATCACGACAAGTTGTGGAAAATTCTTAAAGAGATGGGAATACCAGACCACCATGCCTGCCTTCGGAGAAGCTTGTATGTAGGTCAAGAAGCAACAGTTAGAACTGGATATGGAACAACAACCAGTTCAAAATTGGGAAAGGATTATGTCAAGGCTGTATATTGTTACCCTGCTTATTTAACTTCTATGCTGAGTATGTCATACAAAATGCCAGGCTGGATGAAGCTCAAGCTGGAATCAAGATTGCCGGGAGAAATAGCAGCAACCTAAGATAGCAGATGACACTACCCTAATGGCAGAAAGTAAAGAGGAACTTAAGAGCCCCTTGATGAAGGTGAAAGAGAGCGAAACAGCTGGCTTAAAACTCAACATTCAAAAAAAATGGCATCCAGTCCCATCACTTTATGGCAAATAGATGAGGAACAATGGAAACAGTGACAGACTTTATTTTCTGGGGCTCCAAAATCACTGCGGATTGTGACTGCAGCCATGAAATTAAAAGACGCTTGCTCCTTGGAAGAAAAGCTATGACAAGCCTAGAAAGTGTATGTATTAAAAAGCAGAGACATCACTTTGCCGACAAAGGTCCATATAGTCAAAGCTATGGTTTTTCTAGTAATCATGTACGGATGTGAGAGTTGGACCATAAAGAAGGCTGAGTGCCAAAGAATTGATACTTTCAAACTATGGTGCTGGAGAAGACTCTTGAGAGTTCCTTCGACAGCAAGGAGATCAAACCGGTCAATCCTAAAGGAATCAACCCTGAATATTCACTGGAAGAACTGATGCTAAAGCTGAAACTCCAATACTTTGGCCACCTGATGTGAAGGGCTGACTCATTGGGAAAGACCCTGACGTTGGGAAAGACTGAGGGCAGGAGGAGAAGCGGGCGACAGAGGATCAGATGGTTGGATGGCATCACCGACTCAATGGACATGAGTTTGAGCAAACTCCTGGAAATGGTGAATGATAGAGAAGAAGCCTGGTGTGCTGCAGTCCTCTGGGTCACAAAGAGTTGGATAAGACTGAATAACTGAACAACAACGATTTAAAGATTATGTTTGTAACATCTGCCTGCAATGGTAGGCTGGACATTGTGAGAGACACAGGTGATTCAGAGAGCATGAAGACCCCACTAAATCTCAGTGTCTGAGAGGAGAGAAAATATAGACACGAAGACTTTTGAAGTAAGATACGACTATTACAGAGCTGAGGCTGAACAAAGGAGCACACAGTCTGATAAGGTACAAGTGGTAAAAACCCAGGGTAATAAACTATGCTTCTCTAAGAATTCTGTTTCCAACCCAGAACCACATGTAACCCATCAAACTGCCAGCCATCCAGCTGCAGCTCCAGCCAGTGTCTGGTTCTGATTCTAGACTTTTAGCTTCATGTGGCCCCAGGAAAGCTAAAATTGCCCTCCAAGATCTTTCGTTTTCAAGATTCTGATGGCAAGCTGCCAAGCAGATAGGGATTTAGGATTGTAGGTTGCTGGGGGCAATGTCACAGCTCTGTGGATCCTAGATGGAAACCGACTATGAGATCAGTCAATAACCTGGATGCTGTTTAGAGGGAGTTCACTTGCTTGAGACTGCAGATTCTATCAGAGGAACGTCAAACAGAATGTGCCAACTCAGCCTCTAAGGGCTGACCCAGAACCAGAGGAATCTCGGCAATAGACCCCTTCGGCTTTGCTGATAAACTCCTCCTGTCAGATCTCCCCTGAGCTAATAAGCAGCCTAACAGTCTGAACTCAGTGAATTTCATACTGCAGTGTGGCCATGTTAAGAGGCTAATACTTCTTAGCAAAGGGATAGAGACAATTTCTGTGGTCACCTTAAATTTTAAAACTTTAAAATAAAGCAAAATTATGTACATTAAAATTAAAACAGCTTTGCTGAATAGTCATCACATGTGTCCTGAATCTCAAGGGCATCTCAAAAACAGTGTGACTGTAAATAGTTAAGATCTTGACGTGCTCCAGTTATAATAGGTCATTAGACAAATCTAGTTTAATATTTGTCAAAATTAGTATGTCTCCTGGATGTCTGGAACTTGGTTTACTGAAAAACTCCAGTTTCAAAGGTCCTCTTGAAGTCAATGATCCATTACTGAGCTGTACATTTTTATCACTTGGTTGAGGAGTTGTACCTTTTACCCTTAAAATATGATAGAGAGGAGAAAGAAATAAAAAGCAGTTGACATTATTCATTGTATCAGAGAATATGTGTTTTACATTGGCAATTTCTTTTTCCAAATCCATAACTTTATTCATTTCCAAAGAAAGCTGGTTTTCATCTATGGGCAGTCCTCTTTCCTGACGAATCAATTTGGCCACAGAAATCATAAAATCCACATATGCCGTACAAGCCTGTAAGAAATAAATAACAGTACATCACTGAAGAACCTTCTAAATATTCATCATGGCACTTAAAATTAAAATTTATTTTCAATTCAATATTCATTTTTGGTAACAGATGAAGCACAAAATAGAAATTCGTTTCTGAATCTTAAAAGAAATGCCCTGCTCAGATTCTCAAACTCAGTGTGTGTTTGAATCATAACAGATTCTCAATGTACCTTTGAATTAGAACAGGACAATGAGGGATCACTCTAAAAGTACTACGTCATTTAAAACCATTTGGTTATGGAGATTTTATAATCTTCAACTTTTAACCAAGTTATATTGCTTTAATAAGAATGCAGTTGCAAAACACTTGGTAAGCATTAAACTAGTATATTTTTCTTAAAAATACATTCTTTTGCCAAATTTCTTTTTATCAGGTTTTCTCTGCTCATATAAATTTTTTTTCAACTATCCATGAAGAGATGGCCACAAGCATATCACATTATCAAGACATCTTTTAATTGTCTCCTCTAGCCAAGCAGTATTTTCTTTTAACAAGAGTCTTTTCCCATGAGCTCCTCCAAGACACATCTGTGAGCTTTAATTAATTCCAAGGCTGGTTCTCGTTACTATGAAATTTCTAATATGCCATTTTGACTATCAGCTTTCTTCCAAGAACTCAAATTCTTCCATTTTATCTTCACACACATTTAACTGTATGAAGATAAGCTATAACCTAGTTATGTTATTGACCTTTTACAGAATATATAAATCATTGTATTCAAGTCCTGAGTGGCACTGAACCCAGGAAATTGAATACCACTTTCATAAATCTCAGCCCATTGCTATTTAGTTATTATCTATCAGCAGTTTAAATAACTTATGATCCCACCACATTAAAATTTACTCAAAATTTCAAGTCCCAGCATCAGTTTGGGAAGGGCTTCCCTGGTGGCTCAGTGGTAAAGAATCCACCTGCCAATGCAGGAGACTAGGGTTCAATCCCTGGGTCAGGAAGATCTCCTTGAGCAGGAAATGGCAATCCACTCTAATATCCTTGCTTGGGACATCCCATGGGTGGAAGAGCCTGATGGGCTGGTCCATGAGGTAGCAAAAAAATCGGACACAACAGCAACTAGAAGACTACAATCAGGAAGGCCACACCACACGTTTGGGACCAATGGGTGGTTCTGAGCTTCAAATATTTGTCCACACAGGATAAATATGAAGAAGAGCTGAAGAGTACTTAACCCTTTCACAGTTTCCAGGGGGTTTTACAACCCTACTGATTATCAGTGAAAGGGGCATCCTTCTTGCAACTTTGAGTGAAAAGGCACATTTAAATTCACAGTGACTCATTAAGAGGATCACACAAAAAATTTGTAGGGAAATGAAAATATTTTACCAAACAAGAACCTAAGCAAAATGTAAGCTGTTATTAATTTGAAATTCAAGAGGACATCTTTAAGTGACGTTTAGATACTGGTATTCCATGACCATTATTAAATGCTAAGTAAACAATTTCCTGGGGAGAGGGCTCTCTCTTCCAAGGATACCCTGCAATTAGGAGGCTGTCTAACTAGCATCTCTATCCTGGATCTGCTACTCAATAAAATGTCATCTGTTTCTGTATTAAACACTTAATCACTAAGGTAACAGGGTTAAAAGGATGTTTTTATGTACAGTCCTGCCAACTCCATTCTTTTCCTGTTAAAAAGTAATCAGAATTCTTGTTTCACTTTGAAGAAAACAAACATGTCTGAGTTCATACCTAATGGGACCAATTATTCCAAAGTACAAGTACGTGGTGTTTTGAATTAACTGTATTTCAAATCATATAAATTCATCTGCATTCAGCAGGAAATTACTACTGACTGCAAAGAAATGGTAATCTGAATTTTCCAATATCAATCTCTAAGATTTTTTTTGTACACTATGGGATGCTTTTTTGTTAATGAGGTGAGAAAACAATAGCAAGAGTGCTCTCCTCCATTTCATTGACTCTGCAATGGTGTTACTGCAGTGTCTTCATCCCTAAAGATGTATTTAAAAGCTACAGAACTTGGCAAGCACAAGAACTTTGTACAATGCTTCCAATCTGCTGAACTGGTAAAGCTTCCCAGAAAGCTAGAAGTATATGATATCATGGACTTCTGGGATGTTTGAATATTAAATACAATTAACATAGAATACACTCTTTCCTTTAATGAGCTCCATTACCTGGCAAAATTTTACAGTGTGACTGACTAAAACATGTTTCAGTATCTGTTTTTTTTTTAATTGGAGGACAATTGCTTTACAATGTTGTATTAGTTTTTGCCATACAACAACATGAATCAGCCGTAAGTATATATATATATATTTTTATATATCCCTTCCCTCTTGAGCCTTCCACCCACCACCACCCCTATCCCACCCCTCTAGGTCATCACAGAGCACCAGGCTGAGCTCCCGGGGTTATATAACAACTTCCCACTAGCCAGCTATTTTATACATGGTAATGTATGTATTTCAATGCTACTTTCAATTTCTCCTATTCTCTCCTTCTTCCACTGTGTCCACAAGTCTGTTCTCTACATCTGCATCTCTATTCTTGCCCTGCAAATAAGTTCATCAGTACCATTTTTTCTAGACTCCATATGTATGTGTTAATATGGTATTTGTTTTTCTCTTTGGAGATTTCCTTCAAAAACTAGGAATAAAACTGCCATATGACCCAATAATCCCACTACTGGGCATAGATTCTGAGAAACCATAATTCAAAAAGACACATGTATCCCAAAGTGTTCATCACAGCAGTACCTATAATAGCCAGGACATGGAAGCAAGCTAGATGTCTATTGATAGATAATTGGATAAAGAAGTTGTGGCATATATGTACAATGGAATATTGCATGCTTGGCCACTCAGTGGTCAGTCTTTGTGACCCCATGGACTATAGCCTGCCAGGCTTCTCTGTCCATGGGATTTTCCAGGTCAGAATACTGGAGTGGGTTGCCATTTCCCCTCCAAGAGATCTTCCTGACCCAGGGATCGAACTATTTTCTTTGACAGTTGTAAGGTAGCCTAGTTGAAGCTTTGATACAGTTAATTCTTTGTGTGACAAAAAAAATAAAACACAGAAAACAAAAAAACCCTAAATATCTACGTAGTCTTTCCTTTAAAAATAAAACATTATAAATCCCATTGCTTGTAATAGCAGGTTCAAAGATGATAACTGGTTTTAAATGGTTGGGTAAAATCCACAATAGCAGTTTTGTGAGCTTTTAAGTTATACACTGTTGGTGAGGTATTTACCAGTACCCAACACCAGGAACTGTCACTCTAATTCTTTATTTTGCAAGACCAGGCAATAATATTTATATGTTGGCTCTGTTCAGAAATTGAATTCCTTCTGCTTAGAAAAAAAGCTGCTATTTGTTGGAGTTGCCAAAGAGCAAGACAGCAATGCCATTCAACTATTGTCCTTCACACTTAATATCTCTGTTAATAAGTAACAGCAAGTCCCAGGGAGGAACAGAGAGCGCTCTGGAAACACTGCCTGATATTTGTGCACCTTGGTGTGCCGACAACCATGGACCAGAGGTTTCATTTCTGGGACACCTCAGCCTTAGCAATTTTCTGCCCTTCCCTTTCCCAGATATCATGTGGAGCATTAAGCAACTGAAAAGTCACAGAACTGTCTTATTCCTAACCGTTGATGCCAGGGGTGTTGTTTAATAGTGTTACACAGGATGTTTCGTGAGGGAACACACAGGGCCCCCACCAGGAGAGATGTTTCCTCTCAGAAGACTGTGAAGTTTGTTCCACTTGACGAAGCATGTCAGGGATCATGCAGCTGCCACAACACAGAGGCTTGCTCCCCAAAGACGGATACAGACACACAGAAACACACAGCGGTTCCTGGAGACGGGAAGTGAGAAAGTCCCCAGATGCTAGCAGGGTTCAGAAACAGGAGAAACATAGGACACGAGAGAATCCACTGCGGACGAACATGGGGGTGGTCAGAGGCTTTGGTCAGGTTATTAATGAGAGCACCTGCAGATTCACATGAGAATTTATTGTGTAACTTCTAAGGTTTGTTGCTTATGTTTGGGAAGGTGCATGTACTTCTTTTTACAAAGTTCAGTTGATCTAAAAAATTTCCCTTGTCATACCCACTAAGTCCCAAGTTCAAAAGCTCCTTTATGTTTTGTTAAACACAGATACTTGGGTGAAACCTCCTGACTATTAGTCACCTGGTGCCCAGAAAGAACAAAACAAGGTCAGCAGTTTCCCTTGCAGGATCTGTTTTTACCAAGTCAACCAAGCAGCAGTCAGAGCAATCCTTTTAAAAACCAAATCAAATCACATCTAAATTATCCACTGACCCAGAACGCCAGTCATTCACCTTTTATAACACTGCCTCCGTTCACCTATTTCCTTAAATTATTTTTCATCGTCTATCTCCTCTGATTCGAACCATGAGAATTCTATGTGAATTAAAGGCCATTTCTGCCTTGTTTCCTTGATATCCTTCCTGTCCAGAGGAGTATCTGTCACATAGTAGAAGCTCAATAAAAATATAGTTAAATTGTAAGTATACTGAGTAAATTTCCCTCACTGTCATCAGCCTTCTAATCGTAGTCCAAGTCCAGAGCAGTTTCTCTGAGCTTGCATTTTGGGTAAGCAGGCAAACAGAATCCTCTCTTGGTTTACCCTAAGTTCTAAAACCTGCTCATCTAAAGGACTGAAAATCTCAGTTTGTGCTATTTCCAGAGTAGGTACAGCTTAGAGAATTTCCCTGGATTGTGATTTCTCTTATTTAGTACACAAGCCTTGGATCATCTCTTTTGGGCTTCTAACCATCTCAGCCATATTCTAAGTCCTCTGTCTTCATCCCTAAAGTGTTTTCTTTTTTCCTTTTCTTTTTTTAAATGAACATCACTTTTTCTAATTGCTCTAAATTTCTTCATAACTCTCACCTCCCTCTTCCTACCCTGCCATGCCGCATAGCAATATACTATACAGCTTCTAACCTCGAACTCCTTTGCTACCTCCTCAGGCTTTCATCAACTAGATGAGAGATTTTCTCACTTTTACTTTAGCCCTGAAATGCTCTATTCAGATGAATGTTCTGTTAATGTATAAACAAGTAAAATAAATCTTGAAGAACGTATACATAAAGGTGTGGCTACACAGAGCACTGTTTCTGGCACATGAAAGTGGTCTGAACATTCAGAAACCACTACTGTGGCTTATTCTACCTTCTCAGACCAACACAGAACATAAACATAGCTACAATCCAATTATGCTCCAATATTTGGTTACCTAACCTGTAGATTTCCTTATGAAGGAGGAAAAGATAACAATTAGCCTTGAAGCACTAAGGAGGCAGAGAAAGAGAAGGTTTGAAACCAATTCCATTCTCCTGAATAGAGTTTAAAAACTCTTCTGAAGGTGTGATTTTTCAAGAAAATTAAGGTTGCTATTTCTTTCAGTGAATCAGTATGCAAGCACTTTCTTACACGAAGTAGTTGGTTGGTTCCATTTTAAAATTCTGTGAATGGATGATTTTTTTTTTTATGGGCAGTGGGTATCTCTCATATTGTTTTCCTAGCATAGAAAAATATATACTCTTGTACTGGGTAGAGTTGTTTCAAATCTCATTACTCCTGTCCTCTAACGTAGTGGTGTGTCATTAAGCGACATCTTCAGATAATCAGAATACCCAGAAATAAAGTTCTATCTCTCCAGCAAGGGTGGCTCCTTGATGAACCCATTTTGAGAGCACAATTAAATCTCAATTTTTAAAATAAATGTATATATTTGTTCAGTATCTATACAGATGTAGATGTGGCCTTCCACCTAATATTTGGCCAGAGGGACACTGTGTTATCAGTTTTACACTATAAACTCCTGGAAAAAGACAGTGCTTGTCTGGTTTGACACCTTGGGTCATCCACATGAGCCAGCTTAATTCACTGTTTTCAATGAGAACTGCTCTCCAGGTTTGTTTGTTTTTTTAAGGAATTGCACCATCTAGAAGTAAAACTAGTTGGGAATCAGAAGACAGGATCATGACCAGGGGAGCTACACAGTAGCTATTTCTCGCCAACTTCTCACGACAGAACCCTCTGTTCTCTTTCTTCTTGGTGGAGAAGGGGTCTACTTTTCTGAGTCACTGAGATGGGCTGACAGTACCAACTAGCTAATCAGAGAGCCTGGTTCCCTGGACACAGTGCTTGGGCAAGAGAAGGGCAGGTGGCCCAGTCAGGATCAGAGCCCTTTCCTCAGAAATCGATAGACCATAACAGAGATGGGATTTCTTTTCTCCAGATTGCAAAGCTTCCAGGGATCATCGTTGATGCTGCAACAGAGATAGTCTGCTAAAAAAGGACTCCAACACAGCAGAAAGTAGAGCCCTGAGAATGGGAAAAAGAGTTAAGATGATTCAATTGTACCCCTGGAACCAATCATGCTTGATTCATCCCTGGAACTTTACAGTTAGGTGTGGCAAACAAAAAGAAAACGTTTTTTTACAGAATTTAAGTTAGAGTAGGTTTCTATTGCATATAATTAATGTTCCTGACACATGGATCTTCTAATTCACGACTTGAGGAAATCATTTTACTTAATTGGGTCTCTATTCTCTTATTTCTAAAATGAGGGGTTGTGCCTGACTTCAGACTATACTACAAAGCCACAGTCATCAAGACAGTATGGTACTGGCACAAAGACAGAAATATAGATCAATGGAACAGAATAGAAAGCCCAGAGATAAATCCACGAACTTATGGACACCTTATCTTTGACAAAGGAGGCAAGGATATACAATGGAAAAAAGACAACCTCTTTAACAAGTGGTGCTGGGAAAACTGGTCAACCACTTGTAAAAGAATGAACCTAGAACACTTTCTAACACCATACACAAAAATAAACTCAAAATGGATTAAAGATCTAAATGTAAGACCAGAAACTATAAAACTCCTAGAGGAGAACATAGGCAAAACACTTTCTGACATAAACCACAGCAAGATCCTCTATGACCCACCTCCCAGAATATTGGAAATAAAAGCAAAACTAAACAAATGGGACCTAATGAAACTTAAAAGCTTTTGCACTACAAAGGAAACTATAAGTAAGGTGAAAAGACAGCCCTCAGATTGGGAGAAAATAATAGCAAATGAAGAAACAAAGGATTAATCTCAAAAATATACAAGCAACTCTTGAAGCTCAATTCCAGAAAAATAAGTGACCCAATCAAAAAATGGGCCAAAGAACTAAACAGACATTTCTCCAAAGAAGACATACAGATGGCTAACAAACACATGAGAAGATGCTCAACATCACTCATTATCAGAGAAATGCAAATCAAAACCACAATGAGGTACCATTACACGCCAGTCAGGATGGCTGCTATCCAAAAGTCTACAAGCAATAAATGCTGGAGAGGGTGTGGAGAAAAGGGAACCCTCTTACACTGTTGGTGGGAATGCAAACTAGTACAGCCGCTATGGAAAACAGTGTGGAGATTTCTTAAAAAACTGGAAATAGAACTGCCATACGACCCAGCAATCCCACTCCTGGGCATACACACTGAGGAAACCAGATCTGAAAGAGACACGTGCACCCCAATGTTCATCGCAGCACTGTTTATAATAGCCAGGACATGGAAGCAACCTAGATGCCCATCAGCAGATGAATGGATAAGGAAGCTGTGGTACATATACACCATGGAATATTACTCAGCCGTTAAAAAGAATTCATTTGAACCAGTTCTAATGAGATGGATGAAACTGGAGCCCATTATACAGAGTGAAGTAAGCCAGAAAGATAAAGAACATTACAGCATACTAACACATGTATATGGAATTTAGAAAGATGGTAACGACAACCCTATATGCAAAACAGCAAAAGAAACACAGATGTACAGAACAGACTTTTGAACTCTGCGGGAGAAGGTGAGGGTGGGATGTTTTGAAAGAACAGCATGTATATTATCTATGATGAAACAGGTCACCAGCCCAGGTGGGATGCATGAGACAAGTGCTCAGGCCTGGTGCACTGGGAAGACCCAGAGGAATCGGGTGGAGAGGGAGGTGGGAGGGGGGGTCGGGATGGGGAATACGTGTAAGTCTATGGCTGATTCATATCAATGTATGACAAAACCCACTGAAAAAATAAATAAATAAATAAATAAATAAATAAATAAAATGAGGGGTTGAACTGAATTCTTTAATGTCCCATTTAGCTTTTAAAGTCTGTGCATAAGTAAATATAATAAGAAAATATATGATACTATCATGTAAAAAATACAAGAATATATTTCTTTGAGTTGCTATTGTCTTTAAGGCCTATTCCCTCTTTAGGAGGGAAAGTACAGAAAACAAAAAGGAACTGAGGTATTTAAGTTCAGAACAATAACCAGAGGATACAATATGCATTTCTCAAAACATAACATTCAAAATTTCTAAATAAAAGCACACGAGTTTGAAAAGCAGCGAGTTTTTTGTTTTTGTTTTAACCAGAGAAAAATAGGTTTTGTTTTAAGGAAGGAGGTTAGACATAGTTCTTGAAAAAAATGCATTACCTATTTTCATCACTTAGTGGTGTAATGGCACATTTTACTATTTTGAATGCCAAACAAATATTAGAACACAAAAATTCCATTCCTAGGATATCAGAAGCCCCCAAATACTTCAGTGTAGTGGAATGGACTTCCTTGTAACTACAGGTGCTATTTTCATTGCTCATAAGAAGTCTGGTTGTAGAACTGTAAGATGATTCCCTAGAAAGAGGGATCAAAAAAGACCTGGGGGAAATGGCCTTAGGTAATGATTTGATCAAGGAAATCTATAATTAGGGTCCCTTTGATCAGAAAGGGATGCTTCCTCTTCCCCAGCCCCTGAGACATATCTGCAAACCGGATGCCATTTCATAGTGTGAAAATCACTGGCTAGAGTGACAGACAAAGAAGCCAGTCTTCTCTAGTCAAAGATAAAGCACCTTTCCTGTCTTCCCTGATACCTTCCCTCTCAACCATGCATCCATAGATTCCGCAATAGACATTAAATAAAAAGAGTATATAGATATCTGCATGCTGTGAGAACATATATGTTCTTCATCTAGACAAAAGCTCCAGGAAAGCCCTTCGCGAGTAAGTAAAAGTCAAACTTCGACTATAGGGATTAGGAGAAAAACAGGAGGGCTGGCCAGATGGCGTGTGCATGTGTGTGTGTGTGTGTGTGTGTGTGTGTGTGTAGTCGTCCTGGCAAAGGAAACAGCATACATAAAAGTATATAAGTGAACAACCTAGAGGGGTGGGATGGGCTAGGGGTGGGAGGAAGGCTCAAGAGGAAGGGGACATAAGGATACCTATGGCTGTGTCATGTTATTTATGTCAGAAACCAACACAGGACTGTAAGCAATTATACACCAATTAAAAATAAACAAAATTTTAGAAAGAATTAATAAAGTATATAAGTGAGAAAACCAATGAAAACCATTGTTATACTGATACAATAATGTTGAGATTTATTCTAGCTTTATAAATCCTCCAGTAGTGTTATTTTGTTATCCTATCCTTTTCACCATTTTTTATCCATGAATGATAAAACCCTAAAAAAAAAAAAGTACTTGAAGGGATTGAATTCTTTCAGAGATAGCAAAGTAGTGGAAAAATGAGAATGAACTTTTATTTGAAAGCTGGCTGGGGATGCAGATGAAACTAAGTGAGGGATTACAGGTAGTAATGACTGGGAAAGAGTAGCAAATATCATGAGGCAAATAGGTAGAAAATTGGAATTTTCTCCATAGTTATATACTCTTCCCCCTCCCCCTAACGCTCCAAAAGAATGGATTTTAAGATGGGGAAGAGTACAGAAATGTTCTAGCAATTACCCATTTTCAGGATGACAGAATTTCATCTCATAAAAAAAAAAAAGAATTCCATATTACATGCAGACTCCTTGCCACTGGAAGGACGTTGCTTGGGGCTTGGAGCACTAGGCTGAGATGTATTCTGAGGTCGGAGGTTAGGAGGAAAGAGCACAGTGACCATCTAGTGACCATAGTTATGGAAGCATGCTGGGTGTTGCTTCTCTTATCCAGATCACGGGAGGGCACCTAATTTGAGCTAATAACAACTTCCTAGCTGAAAGTGCTAGTGCTACTGAGTTTTCTAAATCATTTGTTCACTTAAAGAACTCTACTACTATGAAATACTACTCTTAGCAAGTTGGAATGATGTATGGAAGGAACAGAGGATAGGGACTAAAGTTCTATCTCTGGTTCTACTATTGTTTGACTGAGGGTTCTGACAAAGACTGACAATCTCTGGGCCTTGGATTTCTCACTCATGAACTCTAATCACATTACTAATTCCAGATTTAATTTCCACTCCATTGTTTGACTATAAGTATTTTCCCAACCAGTGGATGCAATGAGTAGAGACTGCCAAATGTAAATATCTTTGGTCTGAGCTCCTCTTCTTTTCAGTAACAGAACCTTGTTCCCATTAACCAAATTTTAATAAGGCATACACATGGCCACTTGTTTAATACTACATTTCTCAGCCTCACTGATACTTAGCTGTGTCCACATGACAATATACTAAGCAATGAAAGGTATACAACTTCTGTGTCACTTACGTAACAAGAAATTGCTTGTCTATCACTACCTCTTTTCTTTTTCCTGTGAACTGAAATGTGAACAGGGCACTGGTGAACCAACTTTGACCAAACAGACTATAAATAAAACACTTGAGGAGGTCGATATTAGAGCAATAGGTCAAAGAAAACAGTGCTCCTGGCCATTCCCATGAAGAGAGCTTCCTACATCTCCGGAGACAGAAATGAGCTTCTTGCTTGCTTGCTTGCTTGTATTTTTCAGTCTCTTTTTTTACCACAATTTAGTTAGGACCCCAACTAATTTACAAACTCAAATGTCTAGAGGAACCACAAAGTCAATAAAAATCAATGAATTATCTCGATGAGGACTGCCCAAGTTTGGAGAACAAAGGTTGTCCTATCTGAAGGAACAACCATAAAAAAACTCTGTCCCACAACCACATGGGGATGTAGGTCTAGGGTTTCCAATTCTGCTAATTTATCAGGAGATCTGGATTCTCAAGTAAAATCTTCAATTTTTATAAAATCTTGTCAACTAATATAAAAATTTTTAAAAATTAGCCACAGGTTAAACAAAATGCCTCTCTATGACTCAAACCTATAACCTAGATTAATTATGACATTCTATTAATTATGAGGCAATATTGAATACAAAATGCACAAATACACCATCCCCTTAACAACAGGATCCTTTCCAAAAGAAAAAATGCCAAAAGGAAACTTTATCACATTACGTGTATACACTGACTGCCAGGTATACCTTGATATCAGGAATGTTAAAATACAAAAAATACGCATCCTTTTTGTTGTTGTTTAGTTGCCAAGTCATGTCTGACTCTTTTGAGTCCCCATGGACTGGAGCCCGCCAGGCTCCTCTGTCCACAGGATTTCCCAGGCAAGAGTACTGGAGTGGGCAGCCATTTCCTCCTCCAGGGGATCATCCTGGACCAGGGACTGAACCGACATCTCCTGGACTGGCAGGCAAATTTTTTGCCACTGAGTCACCAGGGAAGTCCTCACACATCTTTATAAGGTTGGATAAATTTAGTATGTTTTTAGGACAAAATCCTAAATTTGACAAACATTCCAATTAATACCAATGAAAATGTAGTATAATGAGCCAAAATTCTTCAGTCACCCTCAACTCTGCAAGAGGAAGCAGCTAGACAGCTTGTAAAGCCAACAGCTGCAACCCACACGATACCTGCATTATCAAGAACTCAAATATCCCACACCCATTTGATTGTCTATGACATTAATTGTGGACTTTTATATTTATCTTTTTCTTCATTTCAATGCTGTGTAGCCACTCATAAAGATACTTTATAGTGAATTTATTCCATGGCTTTTGAACTTAATAATGCGGCAAAATGCACACTCAGTATGAACATAAAGAGCTAATCATTTTAATTAAGAAGTAATTCCAGTCACACCACCTCTGACCCATTAGAATCAAAGGTAACTAAACTTACTTCTGAGCTTCAAATTAGGAAAGAAAACATTTATGGAACCAAAACCTTCCCCAAATACTTAATACATTACACTGCTAAGTTTATCTTCTGTGGTTCCTTTATATCAACAAGCAAGTGCACACCCACACCAGCTTGAGCAAGGCAAGGCTGTGAGACAATAAGAAGCGGTGTTGTGGGGTGTGATGGACAGAGTCAGAAGGTGGCCACAAAGGTTTGTCTGAACCCAGTGCCCCATGCGGATAGCCCTCTGAAAGTCAAATAGGAAGGCTCTAGAAGAATGGTGCTGAGTACAGTGTATGTACTTACTGGACCATTCCCCAGTCTTCACTGGCACTGACCTAGACCATGATTCACCTGTTCATTTTTTAAATCATTCAAATTTATAGAGAAAATAAGACATTTAAAATTGGCTTTTCAGGGAGAATGGATACACCATGATATGGTTGTTGTTAACACCCTCAGATATGCAGATGACACCACTTTAACGGCAGAAAGTGAAGAACTAAAGAGCCTCTTAATGATGGTGAAAGAGGAGAGTTAAAAAAAACTGGCTTAAAACTCAACATTAGAAAACCGAAGATTATAGAATCTGGTCCCATCACTTCATGGGAAACAGAAGGGAAAAAAGTGGAAACACAACAGATTTTATTTTCTTGGGCTCCAAAATCACTGTGACAGCAGCCATGAAATTAAAAGACGCTTGCTCCTTGAAAGAAAAGCTATGACAAACCTAGACAGAGTATTAAAAAGCAGAGATATTATTTTGCCAACAAAGGTTCGTATAGTCAAAGTTGTGGTTTTTCCAGTAGTCATGTACAGATGTGAGAGTTGGACCGTAAGGAAAGCTAAGCACCAAAGAATTGATGTTTTTCAACTGTGGTACTAGAGAAGACTCTTAGGAGTCCCTTGGACAGCAAGATCAAACCAGTCAATCCTGAGGAAAATCAACCCTGAATATTCCTTGGACGGACTGATGCTGAAGTTGAAGCTCTAATACTCCGGCTACCTGATGTGAAGAGCTGACTCATTAGAAAAGACCCTGATGCTGGGAAAGATTGAGGACACGAGAAGGGTGTGACAGAGGATGAGAAAGTTGGAATGCATCATCGACTCAATGGACATGAGTTTAAGCAAATTGTGGGAGATAGGGGCAGGGAAGCCGGGTATGTTGCAGTTCATGGGTCACAAAGCGTAGGACAGGGCTTTCACAAAGGGTAGGACAGAGCTTAGTGACTGAACAACATTCGTATGCTGAGCCCCTTTATTGTTCACCTGAAACTATTACAACATTGTTAATGGGTTATACTCCAACATAAAATAAAAAGTTAAAAATAAATAAGTAAATAAAATTGACTTTTAAAAATGGGCCACACGACTTAAATACTGAGAATCAAAACACAAACAAGGAATTTCAAGTTTCTTTGTTTCTTAAAAGCTCTTCATTTGTTCTGTTGAGAATACTCAGTCAGTCAAAGGAAGCTCACTATTATGTATGATTTTCAGTATCTGCCTGAGTGAAGAAGATAGAGGGTTTAGTTTAAATTCTGTAGCTTAGTTTTGTTGGTTTTTTGTTTCTGTTTTTACCTCTTTATATGCTGCAGTGCATTCATAGTAGTCTCTGGAAGGCAGGCCAAGTTGAGGCTGGTCAATCTATAAAAAACGTACAAAGAAGAAAATATTCAGTTGATATAGAACAGTTTGACAAATTATAAGCATGCCTACCTATGTGTAAGCACGATCTTAGTGTTCTTGCTCTATATAACAAGCTAACACTGAGTGAATATACAATTAAGAAGTGGTTTCCACAATACTTCTCAGTGTTAAACTGATGGGTAGGTGAGACAATCTGGAAGATCATACTACAGATATTTGAGAGAAACCAATGAAATCTTAAACCCACAAAAACCATATGGGGAAGGAGTTGAATGTATAACAATGGGAGAGATGAACAAATACACATTAGAATCTAGGACTGGGGAGTTTTATACTTTTATAGGACATTTCAGGTCCCTGAGCTTCTAATATACTCCCTTGCTGGATGTTTTCTTCTGCTCCTACCCTTAACTGTAATGGAAAAAAAAAAAACCCAAAAAACCAAAAAACAAATAAAAGGTAGAAAACCTCTATGGTGACTCAAGAAATTCTAAGCTAGTAGAAATCTTGCCAGAGATTTTTTTGAGACTCTCTACCCTAAGAGGGGGCTTCCTCGGTAGCTCAGTTGGTAAAGAATCTGCCTGCAATGCAGGAGATGGGGGTTCAGTCCCTGGGTTGGGAAGATTCCACGGAGAAGGGAATGTGTTAGTATTTTTGCCTGGAGAATCCCTATGGAAGAGGAGCCTTGTGGGCTATAGTCCATGAGGTGACAAAGAGCCGGACATGACTGAGCAACTTACACACACACACACGCCCTAAGAGGACAGAGAAGATTCCTCTTCGGTTCTCTTCGGAGCTGCCCTGCTGAGGATGTCAGCAGACCCAGCTGCCAACTGAGCCTATGAAAGAGATAACCCATCTCTGCTCCAGCACATCCACTCCACCCTGGATCCCCCACGAAAGCTCCTAGACATCCTCGAAACTTTGTAGGTGTCAGGAACCCTCTGGCCCTTATTAATTCCTGAATATTCAGGAATTAAGAGGAGAGGCATGCCTTTCCCAGGGCTGAGGAATCCAGGCATTTCTCATTAAGGTGATAAGTACCCTCTTCCTTTTTACAAGCCAAACGGTAAAAGGTGATAGTTTGCAACTCTCTCTTTGATAGGGATCATCTTATGTTTTCTAAGTCTGGAATTTTAATCTTTATCTTTGCTGAGAATAACTACAATATATATGCCCACGCCATGTTGATTAAGACACCTTTGCTCCATCAGAACTTGGGTCCCCGTGTCTTTCTTTCTTTCTGTCTTCCTCTCTCTATTTCTCTATTTCTGGCTAATTCCTTGGAGCTCGGAGGCCCGCTGAGCTCACTTTCTTGCCCGGGCTTCTAAGACCCTCTGGAGAAGGCGCCCCGTGCCTTCACCCACTCAAGAGGGCGCCCGGTGCCTACGTGCAGCAGCGCGACCCCTAAGAACAGGGCTCTATTGGCTTTCTGCCTAAACCAGGGGATGTCAGCCTCTTTCTCTCTCTTACTTTCTTATCGTCGACTCCGGACCACCAGGTTCCGGTCCATTAAAGGACCAACAGTGAGATTCCCTCCTACGTGCTGCACGGTAAGTGGGTAAAGTAAACTAGAGCATTTGTGGGCGGAAGTGGCGATCCTAGCAGGGTAAAGATACAGAACCCAGAAGACTGGCGGGGAGAGAGCCAGAAGGCATCCCCACAGGAGGGCCCTGTTCCTTCTCCAACCTTCTGAGCCTCCTTAGCAGCCCTCATAGGGTGATCAAGCAGGATGCTGGCATTCCACAGCCAAGGGAGAGACTCTAGGAAGACAGAAAGGGTCCACTGCAGACAAGAGTCAGGTTCAATTGTCTTCATGGTTTTAATAAAAATGACCATAACAATTTATATAACTGTGCCATACATAAGCTTCTGTGACCTGTAACTTTTGGTAGTTTCTTTTACAGGAGACTAAAGAAAAGCTCTGTAAATGTTTTACTCCATTCTGAACATACTTATTAAGTACTTATCTCATCTTAGGAGATGTCTTAGGTTAAACGAAATGAATAGTTTATACTCTAAAAAAAAATCAAATAAGGCCCTTTAAGAAGAAAGACATTTTGCTTACTTTAACTGGGAAAAAAAAGTACAGATGTAGCAAGCACCAAATTATGTTCAAAATCCCATTTTTATGATCTTTTTGGAGTCAATTAGGAATTTCTGATTTCCAACCTGTATTACTTATATAAACTAGACCATGCTCCTTTCATGAACATACAGAGAAATCAAGTGCTTTTTCTAAATTGTTGTTGTTTAGTCACTAAGTTGTGTCCAACTCTTTGTGACCCCATGGACTGTAGCCCACCAGGCTCCTCTGTCCCTGGGATTCTCCAAGCCAAGAATACTGGAGTGGGCTGCCATGCCCTCCTCCAGGGGATCTTCCTGTCCCAGGGATCAAAGTCAAGTCTCCTGTATTGGCAGGTGAATTCTTTACCACTGGAAGCCCCTTTTCTAAACAGGAGAGACCTGAAGTCTTTAATTTCTTATCATTTATTTTTATAAAGGGAGAGCTATCTAAACAAAGATAGCAGAAAGGACAGTTGAATGTCTAACACACAGCATCAAGAAAACAGTTTCAAAATTGGAAATCCAGGTATCTGTCCTTGAATTTATTACCACTTTGTTCCTACAATTCAAATAAGAACAAGCCTTATTTCTAAATATCAATAACACCAATGCGTGTGAATGTTTTATCACAATTTAAAGATAACTCTGGCTGCTGGCCATACAAACTTACATGAATTATATGATTCGTAGAGTTTTTATCATCAGTGCCAACAAAAAAATTAATAATGACTTTTTTTCCGTATTTAGAATTCAGTTGTGCAATAGATTTCTCAGCTGTCCAAGAAGAACCTGAAGAAATGAAAGGTGAAGTAGTATCATTAGATGCTTAATGCATTAATATGATACTATAGTACAGTAATAACAGATTTTACACAGACGTAATTTTTTTAAAGGGAAGACCGTCTCACCATATTTTTGCTCCCAGTTGTCCAGCGCCACCGGCCAGTCGTAAATATCTGGCAACAGTCTGAGTAGAGGTTCTCCGCCTCGGCTCTCAATAGCAGCTTTTAAAAATAATGAATATAAATATATTATGAAGTCTATGCATATTTTGGCATACTCCAAATAAAATAAAATAAAGAGCACTTACTTTCATTTATACAAGATCTATATAACATTTTTGCTTTCTGCACCGCTATTATATCTTCAGTTTTGGGTTCCTGAAGGACATCTGAAATGGAGTGTTGGTAAAATGCATCAGTATAATCGCTCATGTGCAGCTCTAAATAACATTTTCCATGCAAGTTTGGTTAAAAAAAAAAAAAGCTTACATGTGTTCATACCTCTCCCATTCCAAAACCCTATGGGAAAAACCAAACTCCTTATCAGATCATTATTCCTGGTGTAGAAGGAGGAGTTACTTTGATTAGCCAACTTAAATGAAAGTCTTTTTGACTAGATTATTAGTTTCTGGTGAACAGTAATACATACTGCTCTGCCGTACAGAAGTTACTTTTTCTGATATTGAGATTAAAAAGAAAACAAATTTGTTTTTGGAATTTGGAATTTAATATGATAGTCTTCTTGATGGTTGGAGGGTAATTATTTTTGTGTGATCATACTGTTCATGCTCCAAATGAAATGTTCTACTTGCTTGGATATTAAAAAATAGTAAAAAAAAATTTTTTTTATTTTTACAAAGTAACTTCTAAACGAGAACACAGAATGTAGGATAACAAAGGACTAGACACAACTTCCTCAACTTCCCAGGGAGGATGTCTTGATTATATCTGGATTAGAACAGATTTACCTAGTCTGGGAAGGCAAATCTTGGTAATATCTTACAGCAACTTCAACACAGGGCCAGGGTAGAAAGACATGCATGTCCTGTTTAGTGGCAATCATTTAATTTCTCCTGTAAAATGCATAAAGATGCCACTTTCATGGATAATAAAACATTTATCATGTTACATGCAAATGAAAGCAGGAATGCTGAAATGCCAACATATTTCATTTTGGTGTCTTCCATCCTTAGAGTGACTCAGCAATGGTCCACAAAACTTGGAGGGATTATCAACTTTTAATTTTGTGTGACATTCCCTGTAATGGCTTTTACACTCCCAAGTAAAATCTTGAAAATGGATGTTATTTAGTTGCTAAGTTGTATCTGACTCTTTTGTGACCCCATAGACTATGGCCCACCAGGCTCTTCTGTCCATGGGATTTCCCAGGCAAGGATAATGGAGTGGGTTGCCATTTCCTTCTTCAGGGGAATCTTCCTGACCCAGGGGCTCGAACCCACATCTCCTTCACTGGCAGACAGATTCTCTACCACTGAGCCACCTGGGAAGGCCTTAAAATGGATATATGAAGACAGAAATCTTTGATACATAGACTTAAACTTCACTAACCTTTCAAAACGACTTCTAATTCATCTCTTAAAATGTCAAAGTTACTGTAACGAGAGCTGGTCTCAGGAATGACGTTGCGTTTCAACCAGCCTCCGCAAGCATATTTGAAAAAGTTTGTACAAGGCTCAACAGAGGCATCCATGTTCTGGATCAGTCGAGCGGCTGAAAGACCAGAGAAAGGATGAGATAAAGTGAAGGGTTTGTTTCATAAGTAGTTTGGATGGGGAGAAAAAAAGAGACACGTTACTTCTTTATGATCAAGTCAACTGAACCGATGCTCTTCTTTTCACTTGTGGAACTGTGGACTTAGTTTGAATGATGAATATTATGGCTGGTTTTATTCTTGAGAGGTCTGGGTCCTCCTATCCTGCATCTTACCTCTTTCTTTAAATAACCAAGCATCTCACTAGTTTCTACCTCAGATGAAAGAAAGAATGCAGGCCTGCCTTAGCCGTTTCTGGGCCTGGGCCTGGAGTCACCCTTCACTCTGATAACTTTGGCTGCTGACTTTGTTCTTCAAGGTGCTGTGACCTTTGAACATGTCTGAGGCTCTAAGGCATGTGGGATTGTTAATAGATTTTAGTGTTTCAGTAAAGATCTGAAGCTACAGTTAATACCTCTTGGCCTCTACTTACAAAACTGCAATTCATACTGGATATCCAATTTGCATTTGTGTATGTAGAGTCTGTCATTATAAAATTAGCTGTAAGCTTGTTAGTTTTTCTTTCATCCATGATTTTATCTTTGATAATTATGATGAAAAAACAAATCAACCAATGTTGATTGTTGTTATTTACAATGTGCAAAACACGACTATACTAGGTGTCTCAGTTAATAGAAAGGGACATAAAGAGAAGATGTACAAAGAGAAAAATATTATATTATCTACAGGACTGCTATGCTCACAATTTCTACATCTGGAATAGTGAGAAAACCCTACCACTGCCCTCCCCACATTCTTTCTCATACAAGTTGAACTGTTCTGCAGGGAAAACAAAAGAGCAATTGAGAATTCATCTGCATCAAGAGAGTATAAGTTCTCAAGTGAGCTTTTGAAAATCCTTTGCCTTTTGAATAAATAAATTAATTAAACACTTTTAAAGAACTGCTGAGCTGTGTGGATTTTTCCAGCTTGGAATGGTAAATCTATCTGCCAGCTGAGCCTCGAGCCCCCACTTCTGACCACTTCTGGACACATTTGCCTGGCTGTCATCTTAGTCTCCATCTCTTTAAGACTAAACCCTCTGTTCAGTTCAGTTCAGTCACTCAGTCATGTCCGACTCTTTGCAACCCCATGAATCTCAGCACGCCAGGCCTCCCTGTCCATCACCAACTCCCGGAGTTTACCCTAACTCATGTCCATCAAGTTGGTGATGCCATCCAGCCATCTAATCCTCTGTCATCCCCTTCTCCTCCTGCCTACAATCCCTCCCAGCATCAGGGTCTTTTCCAATGAGTCAACACTTCACATGAGGTGGCCAAAGTACTGGAGTTTCAGCTTCATCATCAATCCTTCCAAAGAACACCCAGGAATGATCTCCTTTAGGATGGACTGTTTGGATTTCCTTGCAGTCCAAGGGACTCTCAAGAGTCTTCTCCAACACCACAGTTCAAAAACATCAATTCTTTGGTGCTCAGCTTTCTCCACAGTCCAACTCTCACATCCGTACATGACCACTGGAAAAGCCATAGCCTTGACTACATGGACCTTTGTTGGCAAAGTAATGTCTCTGCTTTTAATTTGCTGCCTAAGTTGGCCATAACTTTCCTTCCAAGGAGTAAGCGTCTTTTAATTTCATGGCTGCAATCACCATCTGCAGTGATTTTGGAGCCCCCAAAAATAAAGCCTGCCACTGTTTCCACTGTTTCCCCATCTATTTGCCATTAAGTGATGGGACCAGATGCCATGATCTTAGTTTTCTGAATGTTGAGTTTTAAGCCAACTTTTTCACTCTCCTCTTACACTTTCATCAAGACGCTCTTTAGTTCTTCTTCACTTTCTGCCATAAGGGTGGTGTCATCTGCATATCTGAGGTTACTGATATTTCTCCTGGCAAACTGGATTCGAGCTCGTGCTTCCTCCAGCCCAGCGTTTCTCATGATGTACTCTGCATATAAGTTAAATAAGCAGGGTGACAATATACAGCCTTGATGTACTCCTTTTCCTATTTGGAACCAGTCTGTTGTTCCATGTCCAGTTCTAACTGTTGCTTCCTGACCTACGTACAGGTTTCTCAAGAGGCAGGTCAGGTGGTCTGGTATTCCCATCTCTTTCAGAATTTTCCACAGTTTATTGTGGTCCACACAGTCAAAGGCTTTGGCATAGTCCATAAAGCAGAAATAGATGGTTTTCTGGAACTCTCTTGCTTTTTTGATGATCCAGCAGATGTTGGCAATTTGATCTCTGGTTCCTCTGCCTTTTCTAAAACCAGCTTGAACAGCTGGAAGTTCACAGTTCATGTATTGCTGAAGCCTGGCTCGGAGAATTTTAAGCATTACTTTACTAGCATGTGAGATGAGTACAATTGTGCGGTAGTTTGAGCATTCTTTGTATTGCCTCCAAACCAGTCTTCTCTGGATGTTTGTACTTTGGCATGCAGTACAATTGTTATCACAGCCTCCCAGGTTTGAAATCTTGAGTAGAATTCTGTATTTCATGCTCTCTCTTGGGCTATCAGTAACTCTTCTGCCTCTTTCCTATACTCTAGACAATCAATGTCAACCTAGTTTACATCTTCATCCCTTTTGACTAGATGTCACCCAACTACTCCTCTTGCTATTCACAGTATTATCTCTCTCTACTTCTATACACATGTTGCACATCGTTCACAGGTTAAACTTCCCCAAAGACCCTTTTGCTCTAGCTACTCCCTTGCTCAAAAATGTCAGTGGCTTGACACTGCCCAGGTTAAATTACGAACTCTTTAACTTGGCTAATCAAAAGTCTCTACCTTCTCTTGTTTCTCCTCTCTGGGTTTTCACAAAAACACTGTACTTCAGCCAGGTGGGTTTTGCCACATGGACCACAAACTCCTGTGCTTCTCTACCCTGCATCTTTGTTTCTCTCCTCCTCACTCCCCGCTTTTAAATAACAGTTTTATTGGGGTACAGTTCCTTCGCACTGTTCTGTTAGTTTCCCTGCACAGCAGAGTGAATCAGCTGCACATAAATATATATTCCCCCTTTGTCACCACAGAGCCGCGGGTAGAGTTCCCTGGGCCATAGAGTAGGTTCCTGTCAGTTATTTATTTTATACATAGTAGCATATACATGTCAATCCCAGTCTCCCAGTTCATCCCACCTTCTCTTCCCTCACCTTGGTATCCATACGTTTGTGTCTTTATTTCTGCTTTGCAAATAGGGCCATCTGTACCATTTTCCTAGATTCCACATACATGTGTTAATATACGATTTTTTTTTCGTCCTTCTGACTTACTTCCCACTGTATGACATACTCAGAGTTTACCCACGTCTCTGCAAATGGCACAATTTCGTTCCTTTTTTATGGCTGAGTAGAAACTTGACCCTTTTAACTTCTCCTCCCATTCCTTCCAAATTCTAAACCCACTATTCAAGGTTCACCTTCTGTCCCATCTCTTCCAAACCATAGGGAAAATTTCTTTCTCTGAACTCCTGGGAGGTCACTGTCTCACTCAGTCTTAAATGCTCTAGATTAAGCTGTTTTGAAGTTCTTATATGAATACCTGCTGAGTCTTCCTAACCATTCTGTTGATGAACTCAACCTCTTTGTACCCCTGTCACCTGGAATGTTCAGTAAAATGCGTTGTTTGTATGATGACATTACTGAGTCATCAATGAGTCCCTTTACTTGTTCCTCCTACACGTCTCCTTCCCCAGTTCCCGCAGCTCAGACCAGTTCTCATTTCAAAGCCTCCAGAGTCAATTGACTGAAGTCAATACTTGCAGTTCCCACTGTTCCCACTCTTTCTCGGTCCTTCCTCTCTAAGGGTCTATTCATGCCTTTTCACCAAAGTATGGCCC